>NW_027555514.1:244935496-245100496 GCF_003287225.1 Phascolarctos cinereus
ATACAGCAAAATAATATAGAATTTTAGAACAAGCAGAAATTATGTTAGGCTGGGGATCAAAATTTGCTTAGTATAACCATTCTCGAGGAGGACCCATTACATCAGGAGGGTGATGTCTTGACTTGCAGGTGAATAGGATTTAAGTGAGGCAGAGAGTTGTTCAAAGTCATTGCATCACTCTCTCCTCCAGGGTCATCTGAGTCCAGGGACAAGACATAGATAGGTCAAGATGACTGGAGATGATGGCAGATGCAGTGGGAGACCTTGGCTTTTTAAGCCAGGTCTCATTTTGTCTAAGATGACACCCATTCATGGCTAGGCAAGAAATGAGCAAAAGATGGCCTTAGTTGCCTACTCAAAACAAAACAAAAAATCAAACTGGGAAGGGAAGACCCTCAGGGTTTCTGGCCTAAGAAGTGATGATTAAGCTTTAATCTTGAAGAACTGAGCAGAATTTTAGCAGACAAAGATGGGTGAAGAAATATCTTCTAGGAGTAAGGAAAAGCATGAGCCAAAGTACAGAGATTAGAAGGAGCTGCAGGTCTTAAGATCACAGATATGAAACCGAAAGGGACTCTGGAGGCAACCCAGGTCAAGGGGGTTCATAGGACTGGCCCAAGGCAACAATAAATGGCCAAACAAGGAATCAACCCCAGAATGCCTTTCAGTAAGTATTTATTAAGAATATTCAATGGACAGGGCAGTATGGTAGACTCTGGAGACAGGTACAAAAACAAAAACGAAACTCAGGGACTTGACATTCTACTAGGGAAAACCAGTGAGGAAATAGGTTAGAATTTGCAAAATATATAAAGACTAAATACAAAGTAGGGTTCTTTTTTGTTATTGGTTTTTTTTTTGTTTTTAATGGGGGAATGTTGAACACTAAGTGCTGGGGAGATCAGGAAAAGCATTATATAGAAAGTAACACTTGAATTTGACTTTGACAAAAGTTTACATACTGAGAAGAGTAAGGAAAAGGGAGACAGCCTGTTTATACACACAGAGGTAAAACAGTATATTATCAAGTTTAACTCAATCACACAGTTCATGAAGATGATTAATGTTGAGATGGGTCTGTAAAGATAATTTGGAGCCAGATTGTGAAGGACTCTAAGTGCTTGGTTTGTGTTTGATCCTAGACATAGTATAATGACTGCTGAAATTATTTGAGTGAGGCAGTGATGGGACCAGACCTCAACTTTTAGAATATCAATTCTGTAGCTTGGGGTAGTATAGATTAGAGAAGAGAGATCAAATGCAGGGAAGTCAATTAGGAGACTATTACAATATTGCAAGCAAGAGGTGATGAGGGCTTGAATGAGGGTGATGGCTAAATGGTGCATTCCTGTTGGAGATCGACAGGGCAGGTTATTCCTTTTTAATCAACCAATAGCAAAAGCCAATATGTACAGCAGAGAATATGCTATATAATTGTTTTATAACCCTCAGGGAAGAATCAATTTCAATAGAAAGCTTTGAACTGTGTTGTTGATGGAAAATTCAGTGGAACAAAGAAAAGCACCTCATATAGTAGCACCAAAGGTGTTATGACCATCTTAGGCCATTTTTAAATTATTATGCCTTGATAAGAACAAGTCTAGAAGTAGCATTTGGATAGGTGGAAAAATAGAGAGTAATATACAAATAACTCATATAAAACATGGGGAGGGAATAAAAAAGGGGGGAAATTGCATGATAATTTTATTATATATTTAAAAAGAATAGCAAGATGGATAAATTTGCAGTTTCATAGGCAATCACCTTTTTTTAAAAATTCTGTTATGTTATGAACATGCATGTTTTACTTTATAAATTAAAAGTAAGAATAAATAAACATTTTAAAAGTAATTAGAATAAATTATAAGAATAATAAAAGAAAATATGGGGACTATCCAGGATACAGAGCAAATTGAAGTGGAGATCAAGCCATGTCTGTATATGACTTGTATATGGTTCTGTGAAATCAAAATATAAGCCATAGGATCATGGATTTAGAAACAAAAAAGATGCTAATGACCATCTAGGCCAACCTCCTCATTTAGAGATGAGGAACCTGATAAGGTCTCTTACATGTCCTATTTATGTGACCTTATCCTCTCCAGCCCTTAGTTTTCTCATCTGGCAAATCAGAGATTTGGACTTTGCTCTTGTTAATCATTTTAGTTGTATCTGACTTGTTGTGACTCCATTTGGGGTTTTCTTGGCAAAAGATATTGGAATCATTTGCCATTTCCTTCTCCAGCTCATTTTACAGATGAGGAAACTGAGGCAGACAGGGTTAAGTGACTTGCCCAGGGTCATACAGCTGGTAGGTATCTATTTGTGTGGATTTGGGAAGTCCCTTAACCTCTCTAGCCCATAGCTTTCTCATCCATAAAATCAGAGGTTGGGACTAGAAGACCCTTAAGGTGTAGTCCAGTTCTAAATCTATGAGTGATTTGGTCAAGATGATACCAGGAATAAGTACTAGAGGCAGCATTTGAACCTCACTCCAAATCCTTCCCATGTGGCATCATCCCCTTCCCATCCTAAAATATGTTGCCTTGTTTAATGTGTAAAATTGCATATATATATACATATATATACATACACACATATGTATGTGTATGTGTATGTATATGTGTATACATGTATGTGTGTGTGTATGTATGTGTGTATATATGTATATATGTGTGTGTCTATCTCTATCATCTATCTATCTACATATGAGTTCTTCTACTTAGAAAAGAAATTCTGTTATTGGAGGGGGAAGGGATTTGCTATTGTTTTAACCGAGGTTAAAATACAACAGCACAGCCATAATGAAGTAAAAATGATGTGATTTGTTTTGAAATAGAGCATCTAAGCTTCCAGGCCTGGTGTCAGGAAGCTGATTCCTCTTCCTGAGTTCAAATCTGGGCTCAGACATTTAACTAGCTGTATGACTGTTAGAAATAGACTTGACACCAAAAATTTAGTATCAAGAAAATTTATTAAAAAGAAAGTCCAGAGGATTTAGAAGTTTCTGGCCAGAAGCGGGCTCCACCCCTCTTCAGGAGGGGTGGGCCCTGAGTGTAAGGGCAAGTGTGCTTTTATGCAGTTGAATTCGGCGCCAAACCTCCCAGGCCAGGATTGGTCCAACCCTTCCCAGGTTACACCTTTCCTTACATGTTTCTCCTTGATATGCTCAAGTTTGTTCCCCCTCCCTTGGTCATACATCCCATGACTCGTTAATGAGGCTCTAATTTTATGCGGGGTGTGTCAGATAATAGTAATGAAGTTCATTAAGCAGGCGCACTAACATTTTTCAGGTGTCCTCAGGTTGACCCTAACGGGTCTGAGCTGGCTCGACCCTTATCTTGATTTGAGGGTCTTTATGGAACAGTCAACTTATTTTAATTGGCTAAGCCTGAGCCTACCTGCAGTGTACTACCTCCTGGAGCTGTTGTTCTTTAAATCTCTGCATTATTCTACCTGTGGAAACTTAAGCCCTTCTAACTCTAACAGTGACTCTGGCAAGTCACTTAACCCTGTCTGCCTCAGTTTCCTCATTTATAAAATGAGCTGGAGAAGGAAATGGCAAACCCCTCCAGTATCTTTGCCAAGAAAACCCTAAATGGGATCATGGAGAGTCAGACAAAACTGAAAAATGACTAAACAACAAAAATCTAGGTATAGCATTTGTTTTGTGCTGGCTTATTATTTTTACTCATTCCTGGAGGGAAGAAAAAAAAAAGAATAGTTTATTTTTTTACTTACAGGTATTTTTGTATCAACTAATCAGGGCAATTAAAAACAGCAGACAAAAGATTGTTTTTCAGGTTTTAAATGAAACTGTTTGAATGCAATGAACACAGTTGCCTTATTCAGTAGCATTGTCCCCTCTCCTGCTTCTGCTGGAACGAGGCGGCTTCCCAAAAGAAATGGCTCCCCTAACTCATTTCCTAGCATTATTGCAACCCAGCCTGAAGAGATAAACCAGAGCTAAGAGTGTTTTTCACAATTGAGGCCAAAAACACCCAGCAGGCTACTCCAACAGTCCTCATTTTCATAAGCTCTTAAACTAAAAGATGTTTATCAGCTACTTCTACCACTGTCATACTTAGGGCTCTCATTTTGCTGACTTGTGGCTTAATAGAGAAAGACAATAGAAATGAAAACAATGGTGATCAGCAGAGGTTCACAAAGTTGAATTTTTTTGTTTGTTTTGCTTGTTTTGCAACTTTTTTTTGCTTCACTTAAGATATGTTAGGACAGTATATAAGGACTTGGCTTTCTGTTGTGGGATTTATAAGAATTATTGTTTTTGATGCCATTGCATTTCCCATAAGTCATACAGAATGGCCCTTAAAGTCTAACTAGAAACAGTCAGATTCCCCTATACTTTTTTTTTTGCTTCTATCTGATGCTATGATCAGTATGCTGTCAATCATAAAAGAAAGGAAGCTGTTTTTAGGTTGCAAATAACTTGATTCTAATGACATCATTAACTCATTCTTTACCATAAGGTCATGGATTTAGAGCTGGAAAGTTCCATAAAGAGGTTATAGAGTCCAACTACTTAGTTTACCACCAAAGACAATAAACTGAAACCAAGAGAATTTAAATAATAACCCTAAATGCATTTCACTTGTATGTATACTAAATTTCCCTGATTCTAAAGTCACTCTTTCTCTTTCACAGGCTGAAGAAAAAGCGCATTCTGAGGTAAATACATAAATAATAATAATTCTCCATCATCTCTATTTCTATGTATCTTTATCTCTATCATCTCTCTACCTCTCTATCATCTCTTCCTACCACTCTGTCTCTCTTTTAATTCCCTTCCTTCCTTCTTTTGTTCCTTCTTTCCTTCCTTTCTTTTATCCTTCCTTCCTTCCAGTCTATCATTAATTGTAGCTCTCTATGCCTAAATCCTAATAGCATTCTTACATGTTAATGGTGTTAAAATTCATGAATAATGGGACATTGCTACCACTAGAGGTCTCCATGATACAATTGCTGGACAAATATGGGCTCTTCTATTTGCTGAGAATATTTTACAGAAAGACTGTAGAAAGGTACCAGAATTCTTTTAATGAAAAGACCCCTCAAAATTAAAGGGAAATACTGTAGGCACTTTCACCACACAGATTTCTAGTCCAGATTCTTCTATAACTGGTATTTTGTTACAATTTCATTTCGCCAGGCCTCTGGAATGCCACAGTATGTACTGGTTCCTAAGTGTAAGATATTTACAGGACAAAATAAGTGACTTTAAGTCCAATTCCCTAATCGACTTGGTTGTTCGCAAAGTCATTTATGACTCTGATGGCTGTTTCGTGAGGCTTGTGTGGTAGGTATGTGGTTCTAATCCCATACAAAAATTTGACCATATACTTCTCTATCATGTTCAAGTCAGATTTGGGTCTACAGAGAATGTGTGTGTGTGTGTGTGTGTGTGTGTGTGTGTGTGTGTGTTGTGTGTGTGTAAGACGTGACCTTGCCAGAAGATATCTAACTTAGATATTCTTCAAAGAGAAATAATGATTTTCTGGATGGTTTATGCTGAGGCAACACAATTGAAGAGGAAAAACAATTGTGTTGGCAACTACCCATGCAGATAAATTCCTTTCTTGCAATCCCTATTTAATTATCCCTCATCAGCATACATTTTAATGTCATTTCTGTGTTCACAGTTGGTAGACTGAAGCATGTCCATGAGGTTCAAATGCCCAAATTACTTTCCATGGTAAACCATACGTTTTTTTTTTCCAAGGCCTATAACATGGTTGAAAAGCTTGATACAGATCAAGAAATATCTTATCTCTTGGCTTCCTCAGCAAGTTCCAGCTTCTTTTTCACTATCTGTACCTCATAATATGGTTGTTAAGCATTTTTGCTTTTCTTATTTACAATAGTATTGCTTCTGAATGCATTCTGGATCATATCACAGATGAACTCTGTTTCAAACTCTAAGTGTCCATACAGAGAATGGGATCGAATTAGAGTTTTGTGTTGGAATAGACCACTAAGGGAAAGATGATTGTATAACAGACAGGAAGTTATCTAAGATGATTTGGTGACATTATGTCTAGAGATCTAAGAACATGACTCCCAGAGTCCTTTAAAATATATGAAAATAACTAGAGCGGTGTTTGGCATCAGTATGTATCTCTTTTTGAACAGTAATAATTTGAGGTCTAACTTACAAACACAACAAACATCTGATAGCCTTCTATTTTTCCATTGGCCTAGAGCTCTCTTAACAGAGAAAACTAATATTTTTGTGAAATGTAGTAGAATAAAGTATCCCAAACTTGCCCTCTTTGAAAATCACCTAGACCAAATATGCAAACTAATCCATGTTAGACTTTAACTTCCATTTGACTGTGGAAGAGGAAAAAAAGAATTTAGTTGAACCATGTCAGGAATCTTTTTTTCAGGCCAAGGTAATTAAGCCACAAAGAAGGATTGTCATTAGAGAATAGAGCCTTATATGACTAGAAAGTTTTTCACCATTAAAAAACCAAATCCTTTAAGGAAAGGACTTACTGTAGAGTTAAATGCCCAAAAAATTTCACAAAATGCAGGTGCCTACTAATAATGACTTAAATTTCATACTTAATATTGGTAAGAGAATTAGTGTGAGGTCAACATATGAATTAATTCTTGAAGCAAAGATGACAGATATCTCCCACTGTATTTTTAACCTAACATCTGGGTTAATTTTGGGAAAAAAAGGATTTGGTATTTTAAATTAATGTGTAACAGTTCAGTGGTTTACCTTTTCATTTAAAAAAAAATACTTTCTTGTCGTCTTAATGAATGGATGTGCCAGACAACAAAACTATCGTAAACACTCATTAAGGTATAATTTAGTGAAAAGTACACTAATAGGAAATGTAGACATCTTCCCTACATTAGGCAACATGAATACTGATTGTTCCCTGAAGCGCATATATTAGAGATGAGACTTGGCTTGCCTATCGGCTATAGAATTTTCTACAAGCATCAAAGTAGCCAAACCTGGACATATAGATACAGATGAAGAGAGACCACAGGTAGTCTAATAGCAGAGCATACACACACAGGGATTTGGAAATTTTTGTCAATGTAGGAAGCAAATGAATTTTTAAAATAGTTTAAGATTAAAAACATTTTAAAGCTTTTCTTCTAGTGTATAAGTTTGAGATAAGAGGATATAAGATGAAAGGGGACAATGATTTTGTTGACAGGGGAAGGTAAAAGCAAAGGGAGCTCAAAGAAATTTTAAAATTATTTTGTTTTCAAGTTTGATTCATGATATTTAGCATATAGTTATGTTCTCTCTCATTCTCTGCTCTAAGTGTATCACAAGTGGAATTTGATTTCAATGCTGAAAATAATTTGGTATTTCTTTCTTTAGGATTTGGAATTTTTGTATGGGGAATCTGAGTTTGAATCTTTAAATTGAGTATTTCTCTTCTTAGTGAAACAATTTCATTTATCCTTAATAAATCATCAGCTAATGAAAGCATAAAGATCAACTTAAATAAATATTTAAAAAAACCATCCCCCCACAATTTCATTGAAAGGGGCTTTTCCATGGCTAGTATTTCAGAGTGGAATCTTTCTATATTTTATACGTTTCTGTTAAGAAAATTCATTATTTACTGGCCAGCTGGCTGGTGATAAGCCTCTCTGGATGTACCAAGATTGACTAGAGATGAACAAATTTGTGAATCGCCCCATATTTGAAATGTTTTTGTTTGGTTTTGTTTGTGTGTGTGTGTGTGTGAGAGAGGCAGTTGGGGTTAAGTGACTTGCCCAAGGTCACACAGCTAGTAAGTGTCAAGTGTCTGAGACTGGATTTGAACTCAGGTCTTCCTGATTCCAAGTCTGGAGCTCTATCTACTACTGTACCTAGCTGCCCCTATGTTTTTAAACTTGGTAGTACCAACAGTACAGTCTGGGATATAGTAAAAAATATTAATAATAATAATGATAAATTAGATGCTCCATCTGTCTGTCTATCTATCCATCGCTATCATTTGTCTGTCCATCTATTTAATACCTGTCAGTTTGACCTTTACCAGATTTCATAGTGTCCTTCGTATCAAAATGTGTCATTAGAATGAGTCTTAATTGAAAGTCAAGCTAAACTAGTACATTCAATTTTTTTCCCCCAAATTTAGCAAATTCACAAACTACGGAGGGAGCTGGTCGCATCACAGGAAAAGGTTGCAACGCTCACATCTCAACTTTCAGCAAATGTAAGTCATTTCTGGTTTTTGATATGAGAAAAGCTCAGGGATTGCAGTGATGTAATATGACCCTGTTTGTATTAGTGGTAGAAATTCTCTGTTACTTAATTTTCAAGTGTTTTCTTGGACTTGCAGTTTTTAGTTTATTTAGGTTTGTGAGAAGCTAGGTAGAACAGTAGATAGAATGTGGGACTTGGAGTCATAGAGGCCTGAGTCTGAATCCTGGTTTCTTTACTTGTTAGCTGTGTGTCCCTGGGCAAATCACAAAAGCTAAGTATCAATTACCTCATCTATAAAATAGGGATAATAATAACATCTACCTGTTCTGCATCACTGCCTCTCAATGGCAAAAATGTAATAGAATAATAAAGCATAATACGTATCCGTGGGCAGCCAGATGATGCAGTGGGCAGAGTACCAGACTGGGAATCAAGAAGACTTCTCCTCCTGAGTTCAAATCTAGCCTCAGGCCCTTACTAGCTGTGTGACCTGGGGCAAGTCAGTTAATCCTGTTTGCCGTAGTTTCCTCATCTGTAAAATGAGCTGGAGAAAGAAATGGCAAACCACTCCAGTATCTTTGCCAAGAAAACCCCAAATGGAGTCATGGAAAATCAGACATGACCTAAAAGGACTAAACAATGATATCCAGCCCAAATCTCTTCTGAGCTCCAGTTGCTTCTCATCAACTACCTTTTGGCCATCTCAAAGTGAAGGTCCTCTGAGTATCTCAGACTCAATATATCTGACAGAGTACTCATTAACTTTCCCAACAAATCCTCTCCTCTTCTGAAGGAAAGGTATGTATTACTTTAATAGGTGGATACATATTGCTGTTGAAGACATCACCATTCCATCAGTGACCTTGGAGTCATCCTCAGCTCCTCACTCTCACTCCTCTATTTATCTAATTTGTTACCAATTCTTGTACTTTTTAATCTCAACATTTTCCTCTTCTCTCTACCCATGTAGAAGCAACCCTAATTCAGGTCTCCATCTCTTCTGGTCTGAACTACTGCAATAGCTTATAGGTCCAGACAAATGCTAATAGTATTGCCTCTTAGACTGTTCCAACTATTCAGTATGTATCTCAGATATACCTAGTTGTTTACATGTTGTCTTCTCCATTCTAATATGAATTCCTTGAGGGTGGGACCAGTTTTTTCATCTTTCTTTGTATCTTCTTCCTTAAGTATAGTGCCTAGTGCAAGGTAAACAATAAATGTTTATTGATTGGTTGATTGATTTATTGAGTGACTTGGATAGGAAAGACTCTTCTTTCAAGGATACTACTATTTTAGGTTGTTTCAGGGAAAGGTTTGTCTATAAATAACTATAGTATGATACAGAGAAGAATAAAATAAATGCTAAGAAGCGATCCAATTTAAGTCTGGATAATTTTCACTTCAGGGGATGAGGTCAAGAAAGGGATTATGGGGGAGATATTGTATTACCTGAATTAGGCCTTGAAGAAAGGTAGGGCAATCAGCTGGGATTGGAGAAAGAGGAGTTCATTCTCTGCATAAGCAAACACCCAGTTATAGGGGAGGGTGAGACAAGAGCCAAGGGTTTGGGAATTGTTCACTGGAACGTACAATCTATAGAGAGAAGTTAGAGATAATGCTGAAAATATGAAGGATTTTAAATGTCAGAATTACAAATTTTTTACTCTGTTAGCTAGGCAGTTGGAGAGATATTGAAAGTTTATGTACACTAATATGAATAGAACTGAGTGTTATATTAGTAAGATTATGTGGATACAATGTGAAGTGAGGATTGGAGAAAGGATAAGCTGGAAACAGCAAGATGAATCAGGAAGTTGTTATTAATAGTCTAAATAAGACAAGATGAGGGTCTCAATTAGACTATGTGCATGGGAAAATTCTTTCAATGAAATAGAGAAATTATAGGGGGATGGACAGGAAGTTCTGTGAGCAGAGATAAAAATTTTAATTCAATTGAATGAACATTTATTAAGCATTTAGCATGTGCAAGATGAGGGGAAGGAAGCAAGACATACAGATAGAAAGCAGACCTAGAATCAGAGCCCTTGGAAATTCACTTAAACTACGTAGTGTAGACAATGTGACAGTCTGCATTGGCATAGGGATTTCCCTACAGTGAAAAAAGTAGGTCTGCCCTGGCAAGTGCTGATGTCTGGAATGCATTTTTCCATTTCACAGAGCTTCTCTCTTCTTCAAGACTGAGTAAACATCATCTTCTGCTTGAAAAACTTTCCTAATTCCCCCAACTTCCAGTACCTTCCTCCTAAACCATCTTGTATTTGCATACTTTGCAGTTATTTGTATTCATTCTGTATTGGCTTACATGTGTACTTATCTCCACCATTAGAATGTAAACTTGTAGGTAGGGATTATTTCATTCTTGGCATGTTCAAGAATGTCTGATGTTACAGATTCCTCAAAGAAGATGAGGACTGGGGGAAAAAACAGCATTGGATTTGATGACTGAAATTAGGGGTGACCTTTGAGACAGTAATTTTAGCAGAGTGGTTGGGATAAATCATAAGAGAGGAAATGAAAAAAATGAAAGTATTGGCTATTAAACATAGACTTTTTAAAAAAAGTTATATTTATTATGAAAGAGGAGAGAGATGAAATGGTAGTTGGGTAGAACAATGTTCAAGAGAAAGTTTTTTTTTTATTTTGGGATTGATGAGAACATAGGTGGAGGATAATGGAAAGAAAAGAAATGATTGAAGATGCATAAAAGGGGATAATTAAATAAAGAAATGCTTTGCAGTTAAAAGGAAACTGGAGTTAGAGGCTCATCTGTCATTTCCTATATGTGTAGGTATATTTGGACAAGTCACTTCATCTGGTTGACCCTCATACATGCCAGCTATCTCATAAGGTTATCTTGAAAGACCTTGAGAATTGAGCAAGAGCCTAGAAATAAGCTAGAGATGATGGGATTAATGGCATAGTTGCAGGATAATTATTTAGCCAGGATGAGAGTTACCTATTTTTCCTGAGACATTATAAAAAAAGGGAAATGAGGACATGATACCGATCAATTTTGAGGATTTGAGTTGATAACCTTAGTCTTTTCAGTGAAGTCATCTGCTATTAAAGTGAAAGGGATGGGGTTCATTTGGGAATTTAAGGGAAAAGAAAAGTATTTGGAGTAATCATGGAGGAGAACAACAGTCATAAAACTAGAGAAAATTCTAACCAGTAAGAACCAACTGGGTTTATACCTTAAGTTTATATTGGGTGAAATCTGTTCTAATTTTTTTCCTACAGTGATACAGAGGAGACACTATATTGAGTGGTAGGGGTACCTAGAATTAAGAATTAGTATGGCAAGAGCAACGGAAGGTTGGGGTATGAGACAGTGAGGATTTTCTTAGGTGTTAGTTCCTGAATCATTAAAGAGACAGCCTCTATGGTCAGTCCTGTGTAGGGAGATGGGTGAAATTGTAGTGAGAAAGCTGGATTTTGGAAAATGCTGGAGAGGTCAAGAGGCTGGAGACCATAAATGAACGATCATAGATTTAAAGTTGTAAAGGACCCATCTTATTATAGATGAGAAAACAAAAAAAAAATGGTTTTAGTGAGAGTCAGAAAGTTGGAGAGAGGTAGAAAGGTAAGATGCTATAGTTTTGGACAGAAAGAGAATTTAGTCAGTCCCATACATTTTAAAGATATAGAAAATGAGGCCCAGAGAAGTGTAAAGTCGGCTACTCAAGGTTACATAGCTACCTAGTTCTAGAACTGAAAATAATAACTAATCTTCCTGACTCCTGGTTCTCTTGTACTTAATACAATGCTGTATGTCAAGATATGATTCTTACAAGGGACAAGAAAATGTTTCAAGACTTTCCAAGATTTGAATCATTCATAAGCTAATTATTAACTACAAACCATCCTGGAATAGAGCTAGGAAGTCTTTGATCCTTAAGGCCAAAATGGATTTCTTGGAGCAGAAAAAGACATCACAGATTTTACATAACATTTTATGATTTCCACTCAATAACTAAGACAGACTGATCATGGCCAATTTTCACCCTTGGTTCATGTTTCATTTCATTCCATCTGAACTGATCTCTATTGATCTCACTAAAGGGATGGGGAGGAGGGAAGTTCTGTTTTTATTTATTTATAATGCTCTCTCAACATGAGCCAAGGCATTTTCTTCACATAACTGTCTTCATATTCCTATTTGGAGGTTGAAAGGAGTTTTTTTTTTGTCTTGATATCTAAATGTTTTTGCTTTTTGATTCAATGTAAGCAGTACATATAAAATTTAATGCAGCTGAATTTAGTGAGTGTTTCCAGTGATCTCTTCATTGCCAAATGTGATGGTCTTTTCTCAGTTCTCATCCTTCTTGACCTCTCATTGCATTTGATGCTGCTGACCTTCTGAATACTATTTCTTCCCTCTCTCTTGCTTCTGAGACTTAAGATTTAAATCCCTACCTTTGGGACAAAAAAAAAAGAAAAGAAAAGAAAAGAAAAGAAAGGAGGAAAAAGAGAAAAAAAAGATATAGTATATCAAGCAATCATATTTCCTCAGGAAAGACCAAGCTCATACTTCCTAGCAAAGTTTTTGTTAGATTGAAAATTGAAGAGCGCATTCCATTGCCTGTGCAAAGATGCCAAGATAGGAGACTGAATATGATAGATGGATATACTGACTCTAGAAGAGATTCCCATTTTATGATTTTCTTGAAATTCAGCTTTCTCTCTTATTACCTCTTTCACAGTAAGTAGACAAATCTAAACATTAGTTCTAAAAGGGTAATTTTTAGTTTGACACATAAATAGTCATGTCACTTCTTACTTACCTGATCTAGCCTGGCCAGTATTTGGTAGAATATGTTCAGATCTTCCCTCCTTCCTATGAATAGCTTGAATCAATGGAAAAAGACAAAGTGTTGTGAAATCGTACCAATCCAACAGGGCCTCTGCTAAGCAAATAGGATGTTTTTCCCAACATGGTTTCTGAACTATCTCTGAATTTATATCCTTTAGTTAAACAGCCAGACAATAGCCCTAGATAAATAGGAAACACTACAGGAGGCCCAGTGACTCTTGACAGGCTTCCCAATTCCTTCTATCCTCTCTTATACTATGTCATTTAGTCATGATCAGGTGGGCTGCTTTGACTTATTCAATAAGTTTGTGTCAGCTAATCGGACTTTTATGAATCTTGATACTCTTGTCCTTGGCCTCTTAGATACTTCTGGATTCTGAAGTTAAGTAAAGCTAACATTTAAAAAATTATGAAATGAATATGTAATAAAATGCATTTTCTACCTTTCATCAGATTAAGTTATATTCTAATCAATTAAATTAACTCTAGGGATGGTATTTCATTCAAAATCCTTTGTTCTGTTTCTTTGAACTATTTTACATTAAATGAACTGACAATTTCCCTTCCTCCCCCTAGCCCTTTACAAAGAGAAATTGTAATTTGTAAATTCAGTTATAAAGTTGCATTTAAATTATTTCCCATCTAAAGGCCAACTAAACAAGAAGTGTAACTTTGTTTGGCTGTGATAGAGATTATTCTTGGCTAATCTAAATATTCATAAACCATAACTTTCATGATTCTTTTTTTTTTGAAGCCATCGATCGATTCTAAGTATCCAATGTGGGCATTTTCCATATGGTTGATAGGTGTCACCTAAAATATGTGAACAAACCCTAGAAGGACTAAGCTTATATGAATTATCCATTTTATTATTCAGAGTCCAAGAAATTATCTCTATCGTTTTAGACTATGCAGGAATCAGAAATTAAAGATAAATACCAGGTGTTCAGTAACACACACTCCCTAACACTTAGCAAATCTCTTCTCATCTATTACCTTGACAGACTTCATCTAAGTAAAGGCAGAAGAGATTCATTATCATTGAGACAAAACGGAACACTGGCTTTAAAATCTTGCTGTTGGCCAAAGAAAATTCAAACTCAGGCAAACCTAGATTAGTCCTTCCTTTCCTTCCTACTCAGAAAGATTCATGATTGTGACATAGCTATCATTCTTTGATAATATTTCAAGCAAGATCTAGTGTCCTGTGTTTTAAGTGGCATTGCTTTCCATTTCTCTTAAGTGGTTTCCTTTGACCTAGATGGAAATGGTCCTTTAGCTTTGACTCCACAACCCTGTCCATTTTCCTGGTGACATTGGAGAGCTATCAACTGCTCCCCAGTTTGTTGAAGGGTAGTGTGGCCCTGTTTTCCTTTCTTTACTATCCTTACTTCCTCTTCCTTATTTCCATTCTTGGGAATCTCTAGTTAAGCCCCACAAGCTTCCTTTAAATACTCTAAATACAGGCCTCTACCACTTTTATTATAGAATTACTGACTAGTCTAAATCTTCTTGAAAGCCCCTTTAAGTCCCAAATTAACTGGAACAGCCCTATTTTGTAACTGTTCCATTTGGTCAACCCTTGTGTACCTTCCATATTGAAATTCAACAAAGGTTATAGAAATAACTTCTGTCTGTAGAACACTGAACTGGGGGAGAGACAAAATTTAGTAAGTCTAATAAGAAGAAAGTAATCCAAATGGCTCTGATGCTGTTGAAAACTTTTTTTCCCATCATTTTAAACATCAAGTTTCATTTTTAATGTATTAACAGTAGCAGTACTTTGCTGATATTATGATGGATTAAAGAGAAATAACTCTCTGAGGATTAATCAATAATAGGCAAGTTAATTTAGCCTGTCAAATGTTTATTAAATGCATCCCATGTTCAAGATACTTTGCTAAATTCCAGAAATATGTATACAGGAATGACCTTAATGTTCTAATGAGGAGATATAATAGATATACAGATAAGTAGCTCAAAGGTAACTAAAGGAAGAAAAGGGTCCCAGAAACTACAGGATCAGGAAATTCCTCTTGAAAGATATAGCACCTGACCTGATTCTTGAAAGGAAATGAATGGTCCTTGTGTGGGACATCGACCCCAACCCAAATTAAACTCAGAGACTTCTCAAAGTGGAAAGCAAAGGTTACCTTTATTACAATCTGGTGAGATGGCTGTCTGCTCCTCCAATACACGTGGAGAGAGAGAGAGAAAGAGAGAGAGACATGCCTAACAGGGGCCATCTTATAAAAGCAAATCTTTGCTCACCATGAAAACAAGTCTCCACCCACCACTATCCCTTACCCTCTTAATTGGGGGTGGGCTTACATTCTAAGGTCCAGAGTTTCTTCCTATCCCCTTAACCAGGAGGTGGAACTTACATTCCAAAATTCAAAGCCAAGGACAAACAGCTCAGGTTAGGTGTGGGGCAGGGCTTATTCTTTCTGTTAAGTGCTTGAAAACAGGGTCTGAGTGGGGGAGGATTTTGAAAGTAGTAATCAAGAATTATTTGACCCTTTGAGGAACCTTCACTTCTGAGAGTTCATTTCTCACACTACCTTCTGAACTCAATACCTTAATTACACTGAGAAGTCTTCACCGGGACATCCCATTCATCCTGAAAGATGGAAATGAGGAAGGAGTGCATTCTAGCAAGAGTTGATGCATTATTGGAATTCATGGAGATAAGAGATAGAGTAATGAGTTCAAGAAAGACTTTGACTAGGAAGTAAAGTCATATATGAAAATGAAAATATGAAGTGGAGCTGGAAAAGTTATTTATTGCTCCTCCTTTGTTCTCCAAATGAAGCAATGGCTTCAGGAGGGTGATGTCTTGATTTGCAAATGAATTGGGTTTAAGTAAGGCAGGGCTGTGCAATTATCAGCCTCACTCTTTCCTCTAGGGTCATCTGAGTCCAGTGGCAAGACTTGGGTCAGGATGACTAGAGATGGCCCCTTGTGGAGTGGCACAGTCAGTGATTAAAGGCTAGGTAAAAATTGAGGCAAAAGATGACCTAGTTTGCCTTCATAATAGAATCGTTCTGGGAGGGGAAGACCTTCAGAGATTCTGGCCAGAACAATAAACAATTGCTATTTACACTCCCTCTGTGTCATCAAAACCCAAGCAATGAGCCAGTAAAGCTTGGGCAGAGACCTATCATTAGCCAACAAGTAAAAGTCAGAGCCCATTGTGATTCAAATGGAGCTATTTGACTATGGCTTGAAAAACAGATTGAAGTCAGATTATGGAGGATCTTGAATGCCAGGATAAATAGTTTATGCTTTATTTGAGAAGCTATAGGCAGAAGCACAAGGCTTTTTTGCTGTTAATGCCACACAGACCTCTTCCTTAAGGAACGCTGTTTTGTTGTGTAGCTGATCAGAAAACTAGATTTCCCTCTTTTTTTTTTTTGAGCTGATAGGAAATCTGTGCTCAGGATAACTCAAAGCATAACAAGTATTTTATTTACTTCTCTGATGTTTCCAAAATACTGCAATCATTTCCCCAATAGGTTATTCTCTGTAATAACCCATGTTTCTATAGCAATGATCTGTGCTTTTATGTTTCTCCTCCTACTAATTTGATGAAATAGGCAGCAATAGATGAAGTAGTTTATTCAAGCTTGTGTACTGATGCAATAACAGTTTTACAATTAAACCTCAAAACCCCTAAATTCCTAGACTTCAGGGACAATGCTTGCTGCTGGTCTAATTTGGGGAGATAGTTCACTTATCCTTAGAATTCCAAGGAGGCTTAAAAGATCATCATTTGGTATCTTGCCTTTTAGTAATGCTGTAAACATAATTATTCTCTTGGAAATTTCCTTTAAAGAAAGTGAATGAATCTTTGGGTTTATTTCACTGTGAAGTAGTCCTACTTGGATAGATTCAAAAGATTTAGATTTTAATATTAGGGTAAAAAAAGTTATTCTTGTTCTTTCTCTTATCTGGCACAGAGGACTTGTTCACATGGAAGAATGCTTTTGATTTTGTTGTTTTCTCTAAGTCCCTGGTTATAAGGGCACGAAGAAAACCCAATAACTATGATAACATTAAAAATGATAGATAAAATTTATTCAGTGCTTTAAAGTTTGCAAAAACAGTTTATAAATATTAGATAATTATGGGTTATAGTTAATCCAGGTATCATCATTCTCATTTTTCAGATAAATCTCTTATTAAAGTACTTTGCCAGTAGGCAAACACTTAAATGTTACAGGCTTGTCTTGAACCCAGGGCTTCTTGACTTCTGAGTCTAGAATTCTATGCCCTACGTCATAATGATGGGGTATGGGCCCAAAGTGAGACCTTTGTCCCAATTTGGGCTCCATTTGTCTATGGGTCCTAGAAAACCTTTGGATTGTCCTTGAATTCTCCCACTTGATCAAGGAGATCTCTGGCATTCCCCTGAGGCCATGATTCCTTTGTTTTGGCTACACCCAGTTCCCCACTTCTGTTATCCTTGACCTAGCCTGGCCCTTTGTTTTGGCTATACCCTATCCCCCAATTACCTAGCTTGGCCCTCCATTGTCTTGCCTCCCTTGGTCACACCTAGGCTCCATTTCCCTGGAATTCTATCACCTCATAGACTACTAGGCCACTCCTGGATCCCTCCCACAGTCTTTCTGTATATAAGCTCCATCTTGTCTCCATTAAGGCATGCAGATTTTGGTAATCTAGCCGATAGCCCATAGATGTTCAGATCCCTTAAGAGTCTAGCTAATATGGCAAATCTTCAATAAACATTGCTTTTGGCTGAAAGAAGGCTTGGGTCAAATTCTTTCAGGCAGGACCCGTGATTTTGGGATTCCAGAACCCCTAACCTCAAAGTTGATGTGGATGTAATCTTTCAAAATAGTTTTCTGCAAAGTGATGCCTATAGTACCTTTATGTGCCTATAAATGAAATAGGGATTGCTTAGTGTGGAGAATGTCCTCCTCTAACATCTGGCCATGCAAACCTGAAAGGGACATGTGAGGTTACCTTCTTCAACAGTGTTCATGTCATTCAGCCCTGTAATCCTAGATTCTTCTACATCTGTTCAAGGGAAGTTTTGAACTTGGTATCGCAAATAATTTATTGCATGGAAATTATAACTCTCCCCTCAGTGACTATGAGAACCAAAAGTAACAGCTTTCATTGGAGAAACATTTGAAACATTAGAGAGGACAATGAATACTCAAATCCATGATTGGAACCCCCTCACTCCAATACCTGTCTCAATCCTATTGAACTAGCTCCAAAGACTTTATAGTAATCATCTACTTTTCCTACTCAACAGGATGTTCATAACAATGAATTAAGTAGGAACATTTCTTTTATAGGAAAACTAAACTATCTATGCATCTCTTCATGAATCTTGAAAGTCACAAACCTTTCAACTATTAAAGACTTGATATTTCCTTTTGGTGCTAAGAGACCCTAAATAGGACAGTCTCACATTGCTATTGTTTTATTTATCATCTATCACCACCCTTTCCTTTCTGGATAAATAGAAAAGTTGTACTAAATGCAGACTGAACTATGATCCTTTCCCTTTGTTCTTATTCCTGTTGAACCAAATGGTCTATATGGCTGTCTTGGGGGGGAAAAAAAGAAAAAAAAACTTCTTTGATAAAATCCACAAGCAGTGGCTTAACTTTTTTAAAGGGAAGTATTCCCCTGGGAATTTATAAGAAGACATGGAAATGTCCTCACCAATCCACTATTGAAATTCAATTCATCTTGTAATTACCCAAAACTACTTATATGTATAGGTATTTGGCAGAAGTATAGTGGAATTGACATCAGAAATCCCCATCCCTAATGACAACTCTGTTGATTATTGATTATTGTAAAATGATAGGGAAAGGTTAATAAGCACTTCTTTCTGAGACAGATTCATCACCATGTCAATTATCTAAAGGTATTTTCTAAGTATTTTCACAGAATGTAAAATACTATCTTTCCCCCCCCTATTTCTAGGGAACTAAAAACAATTTGGTTTAAACTCTGGCTAGGGATGAATGTAGAGCTTGAGTGAAGCATGGAAGAACAACATTCCCTCTAGCCATAATTCTTCCCCACTGCCCCCATACCATCCTCCTTCCTGCAAGTCAGGTAGCAGTAACTGAAGGCATTTCTGGAAGTAAACAAATCTGGGAAAGAAAAGGCTCATTCTTGAAAGAAAAAATGTTATGAGAGTGACTGGTGGCTCTAAGTCTCGAAAGCACTGCCAAGCCTTTGTTTAGACTGCTGAACTATCAGTAGTGTGTGGGACAAAGACCACTTACTCAAAATTAAAACAAAGACTTAGATACCTTGAAAGTAGAAAGGTGTTTATTGCTTTCTTAAGAGAAAGGGTGCCACCCCTAGTTGCCATTGCCAGCCAGGAGATTATGAATTGGTCACAGAAAGGAAGCCTTATTTATACCCTAACTTGAGCTCCTCCTCCCTAATCCCTTTCCCCTTATCCCATTGGCTGGGCTTAAGGGGGCATAATCTATTCACAGCCCCAGCAACACAGACACAAGTTTGCCCAGAGACAAGAAAAGATGGGAAGTTTTGCAAGGGCAAGCAGTTCAGGTTGGGAGTAGGGCTATTCTTTCTGCTAAGTGCTTAAAAACAGGATCTGAGCAGGGGAAGGTTTTGAAAGCAACAATCAAGAACTATGAACAAGAACTACTGACCCTTTGAGGAGGCTTCACTTCTGAGAGCTCATCTCTCCCAATAGTAAGTTTGGGGAAAGCTTCACAATTTGGAGTTGGAAGGTGTTGTAGATATCATCTACTACAACCTTTTGTTTTATAAATGATGAATTGAGCCCTAAAGAAGTCAAACGTTTTGGCCTATGGCCTCCCAGGTCCTCTATTGGCCAAACTCAGTGTTAATCATTAGAATATATTAATGCTATAAGTCATGGAATCTCTTTTTTCTCATATATTAAAAACAAGTTCATCAGTTTTAGATAGTTTAACTCTATTCCTTCCCAAAAGTGGGAGAATGGAGGGATTCCAGATGACTTCTTTGGATGAAAACCTTTTCAGTATTCTCTGATTTAAATTGTGTTGTTGTTTAAGATATAAATATGAATGAAGCCTCATATTAAAATATTTCTTACCTGTGTATTGTTTGTGTTATGTCAAATAGGCATTCTTGACTTACAAAAAGAACAATTTTGATAGTACATTGTTAAATCTAATAAATACTTTTAAAAATGAAACAACTCTCCATAATTGAAAATTAACAGTTACGTATACAATTTTTTTTCTTCTGTGAATTTTTTTTTCTTTTAGGATTAAGGTCATAATACAAAAGAAATGTTTAAATGTACTTTCTCTGAAGTTTTAAATAAAATAACAAGGTCCAAAAAAAAAGTATGTGAAAGAAAATGCTACTGAGTAAGTGTAGTTTCCCATGGATAGATGTTTGCTGCCTCAGTTGGAGGGGAAAAAAGAAGCTAAGCCCTTTCATTGAAAATGGTTTCTAAAGCAAAGACAAATCTTGTAGGCTCAATTCTTCTGAGTAGGAACAGAAGAAAGCTAATGTTATGTCTGACAGCAGATGTCTCCCACTTGAAGGAGAGTATTGTTAAATCAGGAAAGTTAACAATATCTTCAAAGGTCATCAGGGGAGTATAAAACTGTGGGACATGTTCTCATAAACCATTTTAGTGACCCACTTTAGAGCTTTGGTTCTCAAAAGTTGGAAGCTTAGGACTATGTCCAGCACATCTCGATGTCAGTTCTTTCTGTCATAGGGAAATCAGAAGGAGTAATTAATCATTAGGTTCCATTCCCCTGTTGTATTAGAATCAAATGAGGTGTCCAGGTACTTAAAAGAATGAGCTTTTGAAGATGGGAACTGGGAAAAGAAAATTTACATCAAAGGAAGAGTAAAATAGGGCTTGTCATCAGAGCATAGATTTAGGGCTAGAAGGAATCTTAGAGGATACTGCATATAATGCTCTCATTTTACAGATGAGGAAACTGAGACATAGAGAGGTAAGAAGAATTGCCCAGGAACAGACATATAAAAAACTCTTTACCATTTGAATGCAGGTCCTTCTAACTCTAATCCACTAAATTATAAACTCTTTGAGAGCAACAAATGCATTTTGCCTCCTTTTGTATCCCCAGTGCTTAGCACATAGTAGGTGCTTAATTAGTATTTTGTTATTTATTTTTTAAAATAATTTTTATTGATCTAAACCCAGCATAAAGATTGTGTGTGTGTGTGTGTGTGTGTATGTGATTTAGCTAAAGATAACACTTGATAATAAGCATTTATCCAATGAAGGTTATTTTTTCCATTACCCCTTTCATGTAAATCTTGGATGACATTTGAAACACTTCTTCCATTTCTTTCACAGGCTCATCTAGTAGCAGCTTTTGAAAAAAGCTTAGGGAATATGACTGGCCGTCTGCAAAGCTTAACCATGACAGCAGAACAAAAGGTATGTTTATAGCAACTGATTTTAGGACACAGAAAGATTTGGCAAATTTTATCAGGTGTATGACTGCTTAAATAATAGAGGATGTATCTTCCTTTTAGAGACTTTGACACTCAGTCTTAATAAAAGTCTGGCTGTTAGTAGTCCACAGTTTCCCATTTGCACTGTCATGCAGAAGTTGAAAGATAAAAATATTTCATTTATAGATTTTAATTAAAGGGACCCTGACTTTCAGCTTAACCCATATTCGAAGAATCAATGTCAAAAATTTCTTAAGTCCTCTCAGAGTGTTTCACTAGTGTCTGGAGCCTTTCTCAGAACACTAAATGCTAAGGAAAATTAAAAAAAATATTATCAGAAAGAAAATACAATTTTTAGGAATTTTATATAGCTGGAAGAGCAGCTAGGTGGCACAGTGCATAGAGTGCCAGGCCTGGAGGCAGGAATGTTCATCTTCTTAATTTCAAATCTGGCCTCAGACATTTACTAGTTGTGTGACCCTGGACATGTCACTTACCTCTGTTTGCCTTAGTTTCTTCATCTATAAAATGAGCTGGAGAAGGAAAAGGCAGCCACTCCAGTATCTTTGCCAAGAAAATCCCAAATGGGTTCATGTAAAGTTGGAAATGACTGAAAAAAAAAATTATGTAACAGTAACAAAACATACCTGGAAAGAGTTCCATCTAGACAGGACATTATAAAAATAGGAAAAGATTCATAGTAAGGTCTCAATTATAGAAAGGAAAGAAGCATTTATTAAATACCTACTATGTATCAGGTACTATGCTAAGCATTTTACACAAATTATCTCATTTGATCTTTACAACAATCCTGGGAAGTAAAGCTATTAATTATCCTCTTTTTGCAGTTGAGGGAACTGTGGCAAAGAGAATTTAAGTGACTTGTTCATGATCACAGAGCTAATAAATTTTTGAGGCTTTATTTGAATTTGGGCCTTCCTGACTCCATTCCTACTGCTCCGTCTACTGTGCCAACTGGCTGCCTCTTTAGCAATTATAAATAGTAAAATATTATCGACTCATTTCCCAAACAGAATTCAATTCCATTTGGACAAGCATTTATACTAATATACACATACACATACTAAGCATCACATACTTTGATGGGCACTTGGGATACAGAGGAAATGAAAGGAACTCACATTCTATTGGAGAAAAACAACACATATTCAGATAAGTAAATACAAAATTTATTCCAAGTAAATAAAGAGGGGAGATGATAACAATTGGAATGGTTAAGGTGGGCCTCATATAGGTGATGGCTGCCAAGTTGAGCCTTGAAAGGAGCCAGGGATTTCAGGCAATGAAGGTGAGGAGAGAAAGTGTTCCCGGTATGAAGGAAAACTTGTGCAAAGACATAGGGAAGGGAGATAGGGTGATCTATTTGAGTAATAGCACAGAGAGCACTTTGTCTGGAACATAGATAACATGAAGGAGGTAACTGATTATCCTCTAAATACCAAAGTACTGTGTAAGATATGAGGAAAGCCCAGAGATTAACTAACTGGGTCAATCCTCCAAATTATCTTTTAGTCTAGGATAGGATAAGGTAGTAACAAAAGTAATTATAATAAATAAAATTAAATGAGGGAGAAAGGTCATTACTGAAAGAAGGTCATCAGGAAGCATTGGTATTTGAATTGTGGTTCACTAGATGGATAGAAATTTAACAAGTAATGGCAATGGTGAAGGCAGGCAGATGTCTGAATATGGAGGTCCGGGATGCCAGACAAAGTAATTTGAACTTGGTAAGTAGTAGGCAAGCACTGATTTTTTTTTTTGGTAAACAGTATTTTATTTTTTAAATTACATATAAAAATAATTTCCAATATTCATATCTATAAGATTTTGAGTTCCAATTTTTTCTATTTCTCCCTTCCTTCCACCTTCCCTAAGATGGCAACCTGATATTCATTATCCATATACAGTTATGAAAACATATTTTCACATTAGTCATGTTGTGAAAGAAGAAACAGAACAAAAGAGAAACACAACAGATAACAAAAAAAAGTGAAAATAATACTTCAATCTACATTGAGATTCTATATTTTTTTTTTCTGTGGATGTAGATAGTATTTTCCTTCATGTGCCTTTTGGAATTGTCTTGAATCATTGTATTGCTGAGAAGAACTGAGTCAAACACAGTTGATCATTGCACAGTATTACTATTACTGTGTATAATGTTCTAGTTCTGCTCATTTCACTCAGCATCAGTTTATATAAGTCTTTCCAGGTTTTTCTGAAATCCATCTACTTATCATTTCTTATAGCAGAATAGTATTCCTTTATATTCATATACTTCAACTTTTTCAGCCATTCTGCAATTGATGGGCATTCCCTCAGTTTCTAATTCTTTGGCACCACAAAAAAAAAAGCTGTTATAAATATTTTTGTACATGTAGGACTTTCCCTCCTTTTCATATGATCTCTTTGGAATGCAGACCTAGCAGTGGTATTACTGGATCAAAGGATATGCCCAGTTTTATAGCCTTTTTGGCATAGTTCCAAATTGCTCTCCAGAATGATTGGATCAGTTAACAACTCCACCAACAATGTATTGGCATCCAATTTTCCCACATCTTCTCCATCATTTATCATTTTCCTGTTTTGTCATGTTAACCAATCTGATAGGTGTGAGGTGGTACCTCAGAATTGTTTTAATTTGCATTTCTCTAGTCAATAGTGATTTGGAGCATTTTTCGTATGACTTTGGCTTTAGTAGCTTTAATTTCTTCATCAAAAAATTGCCTAATGTTTAAACCATTTTGACCTGATCATGATATGGGGTATGAGATGTTGGTCTATGCCTAATTTCTGCCAAATTATTTTCCAGTTTTCCCAGCAGTTTTTTGTCAAATACTGAGTTCTTATCTTTGGGTTTATCAAAAAGTAGATTACTATAGTTATTTACTACCATGTCTTATGTACCTAATCTATTCCACTGACCCATCATACTATTTCTTAGCCAGTAACAAATAGTTTTGATGATTGCTGCTTTTAATATAGTTTTAGACCTAGTACAGCTAGGCCACCTTCCTTTGCATATTTTTTTCCATTAATTCCCTTGACATTTTTAACCTTTTGTTCCTTCAAATGAATTTTGTTATTATTTTTTCTAGCTCTATAAAATAATTTTTGATAGTTTGGTATGGCACTGAATAAGTAACAATTTAGGTAGAATTGTCATGTTTATTATATTAGTTCAGCCTACCCATGAACAATTGATATTTTTCCAATTGTTTAGATATGACTTTATTTGTATGGAAAATGTTTTGTAATTGTGTTCATATAGTTCCTGGGTTTGTCTTGGCAAGTAGAGTACCACATATTTTATATTGTCTACAGTTATTATAATTTCTAAGCTTTGTTGGTAATATATGGAAATGCTGATGATTTATGTGAGGCTTTTTTATATCCTGCAACTTTGCTAAAGTTGTTAATTATTTCAAGAAGCTTTTGAGTTTATTTTCTAGGATTCCCTAAGTATACCATCATGTCATCTGCAAAGAATGATAGCTTTGTTTCCTAATTGCCCATTCTAATTCCTTCAATTTCTTTTTCTTCTCTGTTGCTAAAGCTAAAATTTCTAGTACAATATTGAATAATAGTGGTGATAATGGACATCATTTCACCCCTGATCTTTTGGGAAGGCTTTTAGCTTATCTCTGTTGCAGATAATGCTTGCTGGTGGTTTTATATAGATATTAATTATCATTTTAAGGAAAGTTCCATTTATTCCTATGTTCTCTAGTGTTTTTGATAGGAATGGGTGCTGCATTTTGTCAAAAGTTTTTTTCTACATCTATAGAGATAATCATATAATTTCTATTGGTTTTGTTACTGATATGGTCAATTATGCTAATAATTTTCCTAATATTGAACCAGCCCTGCATGACTGATATAAATTCCACCAGATAATAGTGTATCATCCTGGTGATAAGTTACTGAGATACCTTTGCTAATAGTTTATTTAGAATGTTTGTATCAATGTTCATTAAGGAAATCGGGCTATAATATTCTTTTTTCTGTTTTGGCTCTTCTTGTTTAGGTATCAGCACCGTATTTTATTGTAAAAGGAATTTGGTAGACTCTACCTCTTTTTCCAAATAGTTTATGTAGTATTGGAATTAATTGTTCTTTAAATATTTTGTAGAATTCACTTCTAACTCTGTCTGACCCTGGAGATTTTTTCTTAGGGAGTTCATTGATAACTTGTTCAATTTCTTTTTCTAAAGTGGAGTTACTTAAGTATTTTATTTATTTTTCTGTTAATCTGGGAAATTTATATTTTTATAAATATTTATCCATTTCACTTAGATTGTCTGATTTATTGGAAACAGTTAAAATAGCTCCTAATTATTGCTTTGATTTCCTCTTCATTGGTGGTGAATTTGCCCTTTTCATTTTTGTTACTGGTAATTTGGTTTTCTCCTTTCTTTCTTTTTTTTTTAGAATCAAATTAACCAAAAGTTTATCTATTTTATTTTTTCCCATAAAACCAGGTCTTAATTTTATGTATTAGTTCAATAGTTTTCTTACTTTCCATTTTATTAACCTCTCTTTTGAGTTTCAGAATTTTTAGTTTGGTGTTTAATTGGGGATTTTTAATTTGTTTTCTTTTTTAAGTTTTTTTTAATTGCATGCCCAATTCATTGATCTTCTGTTTCTCTGTTTTATTCATGTAAGAATTTAGCTTGAATAAAATTTCCCCTATGTACTGCTTTGGATGTAACCCACAAGTTTTGGTATGTTTTCTCATTATTGTCATTCTCTTTGATGAAATTATTATTTGTATGATTTGTTGTTTGACCCACTCATTCTTTAGGATTAGATTATTTAGTTTTCAATTAATTTTTAGTCTATTTTTCTATGCCCCTTTATTACATGTAATTTTTATTGCATCAGGGTCTGTAAAGGGTATATTTAATAATTCTGTCTTTCTGCATTGGATTGTGAGGTTTTTATGACCTATTAACTGGTCAGTTTTTGTGTAGTTGCCATGTACCCCTGAGAAAAGAGCATATTCCTTTCTATCCCCATTCAATTTTTCTCCAGAGGTCTGTCATATCTAACTTTTCTAAATTTTGATTACTTCTTTCTTGTTTATTTTGTAGTTAGATTTATCTAGTTCTGAGAGGAGAAGGTTGAGGTTCTCCACTAGTACAGTTTTGCTGTCTATTTCTTCCTGTAACTCACTTAACCTCTTCATGAATTTGGATGCTGTACCACTGGCTACATATATGTTTATTGCTGATATCACTTCATTATCTTTTAGCGAGATGTAGTTTCCTTCCTTGTCTCTCTTAATTAGATTTAGTTTTGCTTTTCTTTGAGATCAGGATTGCTACCTCTGTTTTGTTTTGCTTTGTTTTTAACTCCAGCTGAACCCAATATATTCTGCTGAGCCTTTTACCTTTGTTCTATGTGTATCTCCTTCAAATGTGTTTCTGGTAAACAACATATTATAGGATTCTGGTTTTTAATCCACTCTGCTATCTGCTTCCATTTTATGGAAGAGTTCATCCCATCATATTCATAGTTATGATTACTAATTGTGTATTTCCCTTCATCCCATTTTCCCCTCTTTATACTTTTCTTCGTCTCTCCATTCACTCTGCCCTACTCACCAGTTTTTTGCTTTTGACTACTGCCTCCCTCAATCTGCCCTCCCTTCTATCAGTGCCCATCCCCTTTTCTTTTCTCCTCCTCCTAGTTCTCTATAGGGTAAGAAATATTTCTTTACCCAACTGAGTGTGTATGTTATGCCTTCTTTGAGCCAAATGCAATGAGAGTAAGGTTTAAATAATGCTCACCCTCTCCCTCCTTTCCCTCTACTGTAATAGGTATTTCAGGCCTCCTCATGAGACATAATTTACCGCATTTTGCCTCTCCCTTTCCTCTCCTCCCAGTATAATTCTTTTTTCACCCCTTAGTTAATATTTTTATAATCATATCAAAGTGAATTTATACCCACACCCTCTGTCTAAATGTACTCCTTCTAACTGCCCTAATGGAGATACAGTTTGTAAGAGGTGTATCATCTTCCCATGTAGGTATGTAAACAGTTTAACCTTATTGAATACCAATCATTTAATCTTCTAAGTACTGTGTAATCTTGACTGTTGCCACATGATATTTCAGTTGCTTCTTTCTGGATGCTTTCTGTATTTTCTCCTTGACCTGATAGTTCTGGAATTTGGCTACAATAATCCTTGGCATTTTCACTTTGAGAGCTCTTTCAGGAAGTAATCAGTAGATTCTTTCAATGACATTTTAGGATATCAGGTCAGTTTTCCTTAAAAATTTTTTGAAAGATGCTGTCCAGGCTCTTTTTCTTAATCATGATTTTCAAGTAGTCTAGTAATTCTTAAATTATCTCTCCTGGATCTATCCTCGAGGTCAGTTGTTTTTCCAATGAGGTATTTTACATTTTCTCTTTTTTCTTTTGATTTTGTTGGACTGATTTTTGAGGTCTCATAGAGACATTAGCTTCCACTTGCCCAATCCTAATTTTTAAAGAATTGTTTTCTTCAATTAGCTTTTGTGCCTTCTTTTCCATTTGGCTAATTCTATTTTTAAAGGAGTTGTTTTCTACGCTTGATTTTTTTTCCCTTCATTTGGCCAATTCTATGTTTTAAGGAACTGTTCAGTCAATTTTTGCATTTCCTTTTTTAAGCTGTTGATTCTTTTTTCATAATTCCCTTGCATAACTCTTGTTTCTTTCCCAAATTTTTCTTCTCCTTCTCTCACTTGATTTTTTAAATCTTTTTTGGGCTCTTCCAAGAAGACATTTGAGTCATGAGACCAGTTCATATTCACCTTTGAGGCTTTGCATATAGGCATTTTTACATTTTTGTCCTCTTCTGAGTTTGTGTTTTGATTTTCCCTGTCATTAAAGTAGCTTTCTATGGTCAGGACTCTTTTTGTTTTTTGTTTTGTTTTTTGCTCATCTTTAAAAAGTTGATCTCTGCTCCTGGGGTACAGGGAGAATTGTCTCAAGCATCTTGCACTGGGGACCAGGGGTTTGGTCTTTGGCTTTCTGTATCAGGGCCTCATGTCTTGCCCACTGTGCTAGGGTGGTCTGGTTTAGTCATGCTTGTTGTGCCCTCTATTCTGGGGCTGGCAGTTTGCGTGTTGCACTGTGCCTGAAGGCCTCACAGCTGGCCCTGCTGAGCCCACACTACAGGACCTTGGTCACTTATCTGAGCTGTGTCTAAGAGCTTTTCTATGGCTTTCCTGGACATATCCTGTTCTGGACTGTGTTCCCTTTCACGCAAGTGATACAGAATTTTGCTGAAGTCCTTCTAAGTTAGTTTTGGCTGAAAAATTGTTTTACTCTGTCTTTTTGTTGATTCTGTTTCTCCAGAATTCTTTTAGAGACTTGATTTAATGTTGTTTCTGAGGGAAACTGGGGTGACCTCAGGCAACTTCCTGGCTTCTCTCTACCATCTTGGCCAAGCATCAAAGTTTTGTGAGCAGAGCAGCAAATTATCCCACCAGATCTGTGCATAAGAATGATCATTCTGGTCATTGTACCAGCAAGGTAGAGGAATGGATAGAATGCTGGACTTAGAATCAGGAAGACCTGAGTTCAAATCTAACCTCAGATACATACTAGCTCTGTGACCCTGTACAAGCCACTCAACCTCTGTTTGCTTCACTTTCTTCATATGTAAAATGAGCTGGAGAAAAAAATGGCAAACCACTCTAGTATAATTTTATAATCATATCAAAGTGAATTTATACCCGCACCCTCTGTCTAAATGTACTCCTTCTAACTGCCCTAATGGAGATACGGTTTGTAAGAGGTGTATCATATGCCAAGAAAACCCCAGATGAAATCACAAAGAGTCATACACGACAACAATAATAATAACAACAAATTTCCTACTCCAGTCCTAGCACTCCATCCACTGTGCCATGTAGACACCAGCACTCCCGCAGATACTTAGTTGAAAACCAAGAGTTTTGCAATATGGAGTTACTTTCAATTTGAAGTTTACCAGGCAGATTAACCTTCCCATCCATCAAACTCAGTGGGAACCTGTAGAAAGTCCAAGTGTGAAATCATTCCGCTAAGAAAAGGTGGTGACCAAAATCAGGTACAAATAATTAAATCAATTTATTTTTCAAGTGGAATTATTTAATGTAGTCCATTAAAATGTCAACATTTATTAAGGATCTCTTCTGTGCTAGGCATTGGGGATAGAAAGATAGAAATAAAATGGCCCCTGTTCTCAAGGTGTCCCTCCAAAAAATCATTCTAAATATAGTTGCTGTTGAGTTGTTTTCTCTGGCAATAATTATCTGAGAGATTCATTTATTCATGTCATTTCCTAGTTGGAGATAAAAAAAATATGTCATCATTGGCATTGTGGAGGGTACTTGTCTTCCTATTTTCTATACTATTTGAGGACATGACTTAAGTGCATTTCCATGATAATAGCTAATGGTGGCCCCATGTTGTTTATATTCTTGATAACTGCAGTTTCTTTTGCCCTTTCTGATTTTAGTGATAATATAATGAAGCAGGCTTTGAATAAGCACTAATAACCTGAGATCCATAATGAATGACACAATTAGAAACAGACCATCTTGTCAATGGAGTCAAAGGCTAATTAAAGGTTTATTTATTTGGTAAGGAAAGTAGCAAAGAGACAAGAGGGTAGCATTCTGACTTGTGATTTCTTCAATGTGGGAAACTGCTTGTGGGAATCGCCCCCAGTAATGCATATGAGTGACTCATCTGTTATTTTTTCAGATAGTTGCCTTGAAGACTGATCAGTTAAATGACATAGCTGGGGCTACAGAGGCATTATGTGTAAGAATCAGTTCTTAGTGACTCTAAGGCCAGCCCTCTTTCATTATGCAATGCTATATGACACTAAAAATAGTATTAAAAATCTTTGTTTTTCATGGTTGCTTTCTTAACAAGATGAAATAGTATAATAGTGATCAGTATATAACATATTTCTATATAATGTCTGTGCCTATCTCCCTGTCTATTTGTTTCTTTTTCTGACTGTCATTTGTTATCAAATTATCTATTTGTGTATCTATATACACACAAACACATAGATAGATAGATAGATAGATAGATAGATAGATAGATAGATAGATAGATAGATAGATATTGATCCAGACCTGTAATTTGATTGGCATAAGGAATTTTTAAGGTAAAAAAGCTCCCTCTATCAATGCAGATAGACAACTAGTCAGGAACTTAAAATCTTTGATGGAATCTCATCTCAGTTCCTTGTAGTTTAAATAATTTGTCTAAACTAATGCAAGCAATATGTGTCAGAGATAGGACCTGGACAAAGGTCCTCTTGGGGGCCAAGGCCATCCTTGTATCCCTTGTGACCTCCTAGATGATATCAAAAATATTCATGCCTAAAATGTGCTTCCTCTTTGTTCAAGCTATTAGAATATGAAATCCAAAGCTATCAATCCTGAAGGAACTGTAACTGTAGAGTTAAATAGGATGATTGGTTTTTACTATTCTGGACAAAATTCTCGTGTCAAGAGATCTTCTCATAGGACTTTTTTTTCTTTCAGTTTAAGTGACTTATCATGTATTTTAATATGACTAGAGTTGCTAAATCCCAATTAGGAGTGACCCTATAATTTGTATTGTTTGAAAAAAAAAAGTCAGGCAGTATTTTTTTTTAAATCTAGTCATCAAAGATGTGTATTTCTGTAATCTTATATGAACAAACATCTATTAAGTGCCTACTTTGTGCTACAGTGTGTTAGGTACTATGCTAGGCCCTAGTGATACAAATATAAAGCATGATATGTTGTCCATGCCTGTGGGGGATTTTACTCTATGTGGCCCCCAATCTTTATTTGATATTGTCTCTGACAACTTAGCCCACCATCTCCCATTGATATCTCTTATTTTCCTTATTTTTGGAGAGGCTAACCTGCAAAGATATTTGAACTTAATGTTTTGGTGAAAGAGGTAGCCAAGGGATAGAGAAAACAAAGTCAGGAGTAACTGGGTTCAAGGCCTATCTCTGAAATATATCGTCTGGTCAATCTATTGTAAATTTACTTAACTTCTCACTACTCCAGGCTGAGACTATTAGTAGCCAGGTAGTCACCAATCTGCTTCATTGGAAGGAGTTACTGCACTGGGAGTTCCCCATAGGTCTGTTTGTTTTTCTTTTATAATCTTTTTTAAGCCTTTCAGAGACTAGCTGATTGCTGCTTCAGATACTGTTTTTCAGTAATGTTATCAGTTGTTTCCAACTTTCTACTAATTCTTATAACCAGTCAAGATGGTAAGAAAATTAGAGAATATTCTTCTAGGAAGACTGAGAAAACTGAGAATGTTACACCTGGAAAAGGGGTACTCCAAATAGCTGTCTTTGAATATTTGAATGACTGTCCCATGAAAGAAGGATTGAATCTGTTTTGCTTGGCTAGACAACAGGAGGAGCAATGGGTGGGAGGTGCGAAGAGGCAGATTTAGATTTGATAAAAGAAGGAAGAAAGGAAACAAGGAAGAGAGGGAGGAGAGAAAAAGGAAGGAAAGGAGAGAAGAAAAAGGGAGAGAAGGAAGGAGGAAGGAAAGCAAGGGGAGAAAGGAGGGAAAGAAGGAAGGAGGGAAGCAAAGAAGACATGAAAGAGCAGAAAGGAATGTGGGGAAGAAGAAAGAAAGGAAGGAGAGAAGAAAAGAGTGGAAAAGGAAAGAGGGAATGGAGGAGGGAAAGAAAGAAGAAATGAAAGGAAAGAGGGAAGGAAGGAAGGAAAGAAATCTAATAGAAGTATCTGAAGGAAATAATGAAGGAAGGAGAGAAGAAAAGAGAGAAAAAGGAAAGAGGGAATGGAGGAGGGCAAGAAAGAAGGAGGGAAGGAAAGAAGAAATGAAAGAGGGATCAAGGAAAGAAGGAAAGGAAGGAAATCTTCTAATAGAGGTATCTGAAAGTGGAATATACTTCTTTAGGAAGTAGTGAAATCTTCACTACTAGATATCTTCTGGCAGAGGCTATATAACTTCATGTCAGTGATATTTTTGAGAAAATTCCCCTTCACTGCAAACTGAACTAAATAATTTCTTCCTTTCCACATTTGATATTCTATGGTGGTCATTTCTCTGACTGCTCAGGAAGAGAGAGGGGGAAGTCACAACTGGCTTAGTCTCAACTGTAATCTGTTGGTATACAAAAGGGAGGCGTTTCTTATAAGTTAGTGATCCTCAAGAGATTAAATACGGAATCAGATTGGATATAGGCTGGACTTGTGATTTCATGGGTATAGGAAACTCCCAGGTGGGGAATACTCTCTCCCATGGAATTAGTTCATCATAACTCATATTATTCCTTAATTATTTCCTCATAACAATTATTTGAGGCAAGTATTAGAAATATTACTTATATTTCCATCCATTAGACAGATGGGCAAACCAGTGCTCAGAAAAGGTAAGTGAATTGTCCTTGGTTACACAGTTAGTAAATGCTGGAAGGAGGACTCAAGTCTAGATCCCTCTGGCTCCAACTCTAGTCCACATTCAGTATACCATGTTGCCTCCAAAGAGACATCCTTACTCCATGATTTTCTCATCTTCTACCATCTCTCCTTTCTAGTAATATGTGTGACCATACAGCAATTTTGAGTCTCAAAATATATCCTAGTAAAACATCATTTTTCAACCTGATTTAGAATATTTATCTCAAAACAGAGATAGACCATCAATACAATAAATAATGTTGGTTGCTTAGGTAGAGACATATGCGACATTCCTCTAAATCTATCATTTAGCATTATGATTCTGCTGAAAAATAAGTCAATCTGAATGGAGTAAATTTCTTTGCTCAGGCAACTATCTCTGGGTAAAAAAAAAAGAAATGACCCATAGGGGAGATAGCATTCTAATTCTGATTTCCTATTGCTGTTTTGGCAACATACTATTTCTAATATTCAAGACTACAAATTATTCTATTAGCCAATAGTTAGTTAGAAAACAAAACTCAGACCATCCACTGTTCCCGATAGCTAAAGGATCAGTATGATCTTTAATTCTTAGGTGGAATGTATGTTAAGATATGCCAGGTTGGTCTTGTCAGGAACTTGAATCAGGACTTGGTGGAATAGGGTTTTTTTTTATTGGTTTGTTTTTTATTATATGGATCAAGTAGGTAAAAAAAAATGACCTTCACTGTTAACAGATAAATGTAACTGGTTTCAGCCTTTCCTTTTCCAGAATCCCTTTGACAGGTGCCTGGATGAGGAAAGGCTGTGAAGTCTTAGGCAATGTGAAATTGTTTTTTCCCCCAAAAGCCAGGCCCACTGTAAATAGTTATTAAAGGCAGACATGAAGGAAATAATGTCATGTTCTTTGCAGCTGCTTCCCCAGCTTAATACCTTCCAGGATGGATGGTTAGTCACAGAACTGCAAAGTTAAAAGCAACTGTTGCACTTTTTAAAAGATCCTATCTGAAAAAGAACACCCACCACACCACATTCAAAAAGTGACCATCAATTTTTTGTTACAAGAACTTCAGTGAGTCAGAACCCATTATATCCTGAGGCAGCCCATCATACTTTGTGCGATCTCTCTTTTTCAGAAATTTTATTTTCCCCCAGCCATCAAGATTAAATTTTCCCCTTCAGCTTCCATTTATTGCTTCTGGTTTTACCCTCTATCACCAAGCAGAACATTGAACTTTTCTTCCAGATGACAGATTTTTAAGAACTTGAAAAGAACAATTTTGTTTGCCTTGAGTCTTCTGTTCTCCAGGCTAAATATCTCCAGTTCTTTCTTCTGATCTTCATATAACATGGACTCAAGGCCTTTTACCATCCTGATTGTTCTTCTCTGAATATTCTAGAGCAGGAGTTTCAGAGTGTGTGTGTGTGTGTGTGTGTGTGTGTGTGTAGACACTTTTGACTGTCTGTTCATAAACCCTCATGAGATGGATTGTAAGTTATGAACCTTTGTTCAATAGCTTAGCAGTAGTACCCTACCTAAATTGTAGGGCCAAGAATTGAGCACAATATTATACTTGTATTTTGACCAGAGTAGTGTCTTTATTCTTTAAAACTATGCCCCAATAATGAAACCCAAGATTGCATTAGCTTTTTTGGTTACCATATCATACTCAACTCATATTGAGATGGGAGTTCATTAAAATCCAAAGATACATTTTTCTGGACAAACTGTTGTCCAATTCTATTATTCCATGTGCTTCTGAAGTCAATTTTTCAAGCCACATGCAAGATTTTCATATTTATCACTATCAAATTATATTTTATTGAATTCAACCCTATGTTGCAATGAGTCAAAATCTTATTTAGAGCCTTACTGTCATTCAGTATGTTAGCTATCCCTCCTAACTTTGTATTATTGACAAATTTCATACATAACCCATTTATGCCTTTATTCAAGCAATTGACATATGTGTTAGGCAGCACAGAGCCAGGCTCAGATCCCTTGAGCATTCCACCGCTTACCTCAGTCCAAGCTGACAGAAAAGCATTTGTGATTGCTCTTTGAATTTGATCATTTACCCAGTTTTGAAACTACCTGGTTATACTGTTGCCTGACAGGCATTTCTCCCCTTTTCCTAAAGAAGAAAATAAGATGCTCTAGCAAATGTTTTGCTAAAATCTAAGTAGACTACTCCTATAGCATTAACCTAATGTATCAATTTAGGGACCTTTCAAAGAAGGAAAGGTTAATCTGGCATAATGTGTTATTGATGAAACTGTGCTCATTCTTCATGATCAATATTTCTTTTATAAAATGTCCACTTAACATCTTTTTAGTATTTGTTTATTGATTTCCTTATTTGTTGGTTTGTTTGTCCCAAACTTACAATATAAGCAGTATAGGGAACTCTAGGTGAGGACACTTTGAAGGTTAGATTAGATTGTTACTGGGGGCATCGAGTTTCCTGGCCATGATTAGTGATTGCTATAATGTGTCAGAAGGGGACTTGAACCCTCTTTTTTCAGACTTGTAACTGGTCCCTCTATCCACTGTTATATAAGCTATAGTGCCTCTCATTAAGTCTAGAATTTTGCCAAAAATTACAGTCCCTGGTCTATAGATTGTAGATTCTCTTCTCTTCCCTTTTTTGAAAACAGGAAAAATTTGTACCTTCTTCATTCCTGCAGAACCACTCTAGATCTCTGTGGTCTTTCATAGGATTCATCATTTTCATTTTCTGCATTATTCATGGTACATATTATATTCATTTTATGGAGACCTAGCTCTTTTACCAGATGTGGCTAAACAGTTCCATCCTTCAGCCCTTTGTATTACATTACATCCACATATCACAATTTGTGTGGCTATTCCCTAATTGACAATTTGACTGAGTCAAACCTATTAAAACCTTGGCTTGAAAAAGTCAAGGTCTCACACTGCATCCACAGCCATCTTCAGTCATCCTGATCTATATATTTTGCCATTGGACCCAGATGGTTCTGGAGGAGAGAGTGAGGCTGGTTGACTGCAAGCCCTTCCTCACTTAAATCCGATTCACTTGCAAGTCATGCCATCATCTCCCTGATGTCATGGCCCTCTTTGAGAATGAAGGATAAACAACACAGCAATAACAAAAACTCAATGTTGTAGTTTATCAGGGGTGGATAACTGAAATTTCTCAAGGACTGGTAGGTGTGCTCTTTCTGTCTCCTTACTTACCTTGGGTATCAAGTGCCTATTAGCTATATGTGTTCCCTTCTTCCCAGTTCAAAGATCATTTTCTGTGGCAGAAAAAAAAAAAACAAGCAATATAGAAATTGATAAGCCCTGTCCAATTTCTCTCTGATGCCATGTTATTGTCTGATAGAATATGAAAATCTTCCTTCCCTTTTTCTGACCTTCCTCTTTTTTTCCCTAACATAGCAATAAGAAAACAAAACCAATAAAAAGAACCCCAACAACCTTTAGTCATGTGGGTATCAAATCTCTATCAGCATTTTGATTCATTCCTTTGCAACCCCAGAACACTGATAGTTTGTGTGACTTTGCCAGGGTCATAACAGCCAGAACGTGTCAAAGAAGGCACTTGAATGCAAACCTTTCTCTTTTTGAGGCCATTTCTATTTCTGCTTTGCCATGTGTCCCCGAATCAATACATCATATCCTTATGTCTTTCTAGTCAAAAAGCCTAGGAAAATTTTGGACTTTTAAGGCCAGTCCATCTGAACAGGATCATAGAATCTTAGTAGTATGGTGATATATGTAGTTTTAGAATTGGAAGAGATCTTCCAGGTCATTCAATATGACTTTTTTTTTGAAGTTGAGAAAATTGAAGTCTTAAGAGGTTGAAATAACTTGCCAAGGTTGCACAATATCAGAGGATCAGAATCAGACTTTAAATTCATGTTCTTTGACCCTAGAGAGCTCCAGAAGGAGATAGGCCAATATATACTGGTTGCTTCTAGTCTATGTTTGATGAGAAGGCAGGAAAGAAACATTTATTAAGTGCATACTACTCTCCAGGACCTGTGCTAAGCACTTTATAAATAGAATTTCATTTGATTCTCAGTCAATAAATATTTATTAAGGGCCTACTATGTTCCAGGCATTGTGTTAAGTGTTAGGGACACAAAAAGAGGCAAAAGAAAGTTCCCCTCAGGGAGTTCATAATCTAATGGGGGAGACAGCAAATGAATATGTACACACAAGCTGTGTAAAGGATAAATAGGAAATAATTAAGAAAGGGAAGGCATTAGAACTGAGAGGTTGAGAAAGACTTCCTGTAAAAGATGAGCAGTCATAATTTAAAGGAATCCAGGGAAGGCAGTAGGCAGAGATGAGAAGGGAAAACATTCCAGGCAAGCCTCTCTACATTAGAGGGATTAACTACACATATGAAAGCATTAATTCCTTGTCACTCAGTTGTGTCTGATTCTTTGTGATCCTGCTCGGGGTTTTCTTGGTAGAGATACTGGAGTGGTTTGCCATTTCCTTCTCCAGCTCATTTAGAGATGAAGAAACTGAGGAAAACAGAGGTTTAATGACTTGCCCAGGGACACGCAACTAGTAAGCGTCACAGGCAGGATCTGAACTCGAGTCTTTGTGACTCCAGTCCTAGCACTGTATTCACTGAACCAACTAGCTTGATTTCTAGCTTCTTGCAAAGTTCACATTAAAGACTGACTTCTGGATTCATGTAGCTGCACTACAGCCACATGAACCACCAAATTAATTTATAATTTTGTATTTTATTATATAAATACAATATACTTATACTTGTTGTATATGTATAATGTACTTACACTTTTCTCCCCTGAAAGAATTCAAGTTTCTTAAAGACAGAGATTGTTTCATTATTGTCTCTGAGTCCCCAGGGCCTAGCACAGTGTCTGGGTTATAGCTGTCACTTAATGTGACTCACTGATTGAGCCATTGGAGTATTCTATGAACAGCTAGTACAATAGTAATTCTAACACACTGTAGATTTGCAAATGCACTCTCCTCTGTATTCCATAAGATCATACGAGACTTGATCGTCACAAATCCATGACATTTTCCCCTATTACACAACTTTTTCTAATGAGGCAGTGGAAGGAGCCCAGCGATATACTAGGCTTAGAGTCAGGAAGATCTGGGTTCAAATCCTGCCTCAGAAACATACTGACTGTGTGACCCTGGGCAAATCACTGAACCACTCACTGGTCCTGTTCACGAAAGAAGGACAAACAACAACAAATCATTCAGTGCTCCAGGAAACTCTGGAAGTATAAATTGCAGCTCAGTAATTGATCTACAATGGCAGCAATAGTCCCTATACCAATGAAATCACAGGCCCACGCCCTACCCCCAGCCTCCCAACTCTCAGAATGAAGAGTTGTTTTTCTCAACAATATAATCATTAACCTTTACAGAGACTAATTTATTCCAATAGTTGTTCCCATGTCTACAAAATATTAATACTGTGACACTAAAACAAACCAGCTCCTAACTGCTTATTTTTGGGAGATTTAAGAGATCTTCTCACTCTCTCCCCCTTTATTGCTGAATCTAAATTCCTTTAGTAGTTCTAATCTTCATTACATAAAGCATAAAGCATTTTTTAATTCAAGATAAACCACATTTTAGTTAAAATTTAATCTTCATTTCGGTCTGAATGTCATAAAACAAAGTTGAATTATGTGATGTTTAAAATTCCTATGTTTACCTTTGTCATTAACATTTTAAGTCCCGGGAATTTTTTTTTAATGGAAAGTTTACTTGTAACAATTGTACAAATGATTCTTTAATACTTTCCCCAAAATGAAATACTATTAATTTTTTTTGGTTGTGAGTTAAGTTGTTACATTGTTCTTTTTTGCTCCTCAGACCACTCTGTCATCATCCAAATCACTCTCCCTTGCCACATAATCTGGGAAGTTGATTTTTTTTAAAGCATTTTGTGTGTGTGTGTGTGTGTGTGTGTGTGTGTGTGTGTGTGTATGTGTGTGCACACACTTACGTGTATGTGATAAGTTGTAACACTTCCCTCTTGGTTTTCCTCCTACCTGACTGCTCCATTTCCAATACCCTTGCTGGATTCCTCTAGATAAACAGCCCCAACAATGAGTGTCCCCCAAACCTCTGTCCAGGTCCTTTTGCTCTCTACACTGTCTCATTTGGCTACCTCATCAACTCCTGTGGATCTAATTTTCATAACTCTGCAGATGGCTTCTAGCTTTATTTATCCTATCTTGGTCTCTTTTCTAAACTCTGGTCCTATCTACAGCACCAAGTATCCAATGGGCATTTCCAACTGCTTAGCATAACATAGATGCTCAAAGCATGTTTACTGATTGATTAATTAATTGATAAACAAAAACAAGTGGAATTACAGATGAGCATCTATAGTTCACCTTTTAAAAAATTTTTCAAGTAACATATTTGCTTTATTGATCTGTCCCTCTCACTAACACATCCCCAGTAAGGAAAGTAAAAAAAAAAATCAATCATATCTACAACTGTCCAACAAAACTAATTCCCACATTAGTCAAACAAATAAAAATGTTTGTTTCTGTCTGGATTTTAAGTTCATCACCCCTCTGTAAGGAGGTGAGTGGTCTATTTGATCTTCATTTTTTTTTAACTTGTGGTTTATCATTGCATTGATGAGTTCTAAAGGCTTTCAAAGTTTTTTTCCCCCTATAATGTTATTATTATATAATTTGCTTTCCTAGTTCTTCTTCCTTTGCTCTCTATCAGTTCATAAAATTCTTCCTACTTTCCTCTGAAATTCTGTATTTAGCATTTCTTATAGTACAATAATTCTATTCGTATATGTTTTTTTGGGTCCATTTTCTAAGAGTAACACAGCCCCTCATATACCAGCTTTTGGCTATTGTGAAAAGAACTACTGTAAGTATTTTTGTACATGTAGATCCTTTCCCCCTTTCTTTGATTTCTTTGAGCAATAGGCTTAGTAATGATATAGCTGGGTCAGAGGTTGTGCAGGCACAGTTTGGTAATTTTCTGGGCATAGCTCCAAATTATTTTCCAGAATGGCTGGAACAATCTGCATCGCCACCAACAGTGCGTTAGTATACCTCTTTTCTCGTAGCCTTTCCATTTTGGCATTTTCCTCTTTACTCATCTTTGCCAGTCTGATAGATAGGAGGTAAGACCTTGAAGTTAACTTTAATTTACATGTTTTTCTAATTATTTGTGACTTAGAACATTTAAAAATAATTTTAGAGCTTGGATTTTTTCCTTTGAGAACTGCCTGTTCACATTTTTTTTTTTATATTTTAATTGTTGAAGTATGGTTATTTCACACATTTCGAACTTGGAAATCAAAATGCTGGTATTTCACTTATCAAGAAGATATTTTTGGGTTTCTGCACCATTGGCAAGCTGTAAAAGGGAGAGGTTCTAGGTTTCCATATTTCATTGAAAGTCTCTGAACAATTGCCAGTCTTTTTGCTTTGGGGTAGCTAGGTGGCGCAGTGGATACAGCACTGGACTTGGAGTGAGGAAGACACATTTTCATAAGTTCAAATCCAGCCTCAGATACTAGTGTGACCCTGGGAAAGTTACTTAACCCTGTTTGCCTCAGTTTCCTCATCTGTAAAATGAGCTAGAGAAGAAAATGGCAAACCATCCTTCGGTATCTTTGTCAAGAAAACTCAAAATGGGATCACATAGATTCATACATGACTGAAAATTACTGAATAAAAACTTCTTGCTTTTACATCAGGAATGAGCAGACATAAAATGCAGGTAAATATGAGAGGCCAGGTATATAGTCTCAACTTAAGTTTCATCAACTGCTAGAAATTCTGACTCACAAGAATCTAGATATGCCCAACTTTTAAAAGTTTGCACCAATGAAAAAGGCTATGTCATCTCATAGAAGGTGTCAGGACCTCTGCTAACAACATTAGATCAAACTAGTTGCAATACTATAATACTCTTTATTTTCCTGAGTTGTAATAAATAGTTCTAACATCTTGATGAAAATTCACTGCCTCTGAAATGACTGATTTATTAAAATACTGGATGTATACAATTTTCTCCAATGGAGTGTATCATCGTATTCATGCTCAAAATAGACCTAATGGGGCAAATGTGCTGCATTTTCCAAAGTTTCTGGCATTGTATTGTTTCTAGAATACTTCGTATTTCATTGAGTGATTTACTTTAATTTAGAAGAAATAATATGCTTGTTGTCATTAATGTATTCTTCATTTGTAGATTAGCTATTCTGACTGGGAACTGGGATAATTAATGTCTATTTCTCCTCTAAATAGATAAATGACTATGGCCAGTAAAAGTTGAAAATAAAATAGATTAAAAAAAAGACTAGCTTATTTGTTCCACCATTTTTAGACATCCCAAATTACCAAAGTGAATTGGTCATTAGTAAAAATTGCCCAAAACAACAAATTATAGTAGTCCCTGAACACAATTCTTAATCTTTCCATTTCATGTCCTTCATCTAGAAAACAAATTCATGAAGTGTCCTTATCTTATTTTATATTTGAGTTATTGTATAGTTACATCATATAAGAGCTATATGGCATAATATTCTTGGACATTAGCAAAAAATAAATCAATTTGATAGAGCTTTATGAAAACACACACACACACACACACACATACACACACACATTGTTAAGGGCAGATACTAATTTTGTCTTCATATCTTGATGGCACTTAGAGTGCCTGGCACATAGGTGATTAACATCTAATTCTTATTGAATCTCTCAAATGTCTAATTAATTGTCCTTTCTTTGGTCCATAGGAGTCTGAACTTATCGAACTAAGGGAAACCATAGAAATGTTGAAAGCTCAGAATTCTGCTGCACAGGCCGCCATTCAGGGAGCGCTAAATGGCCCCGATAATCCCCAAAAAGGTATGTTTCCTACAAATGGTATTCCTGAATTTTAAAAATTGGATATTCATTTTAACTGTAGTTCAATGCAAAGCCAGTCTTATGCTATAATATTCAGAGGTTACTTTCAAAGAAAACATATCAAACAATGAAATCAGCTTTTTTTTTAAAAAGATGGCATTTGTGGGTTTTGTGACAGATTTTGCTACCTTATGATTCCCAAAGAATCATTGTGATATCATTATTTTTATCTTAAGTTCATGCCGATATCATCACTCTAGTGGTTTTTAACATCAGCTAAGATTTCTATCTTCATAAAATGTACAATTACCATTTAGGGATGAAGGTGGCATTTCTCCCACTTACACTGAAAATTTACTGTTTTTTGTTATAATGTGCAACACTTTAAACTAGCCTAATATGGCAAATCAGCATCTATATAGACATGCTTAAGATGAAAAAGCAGACATCTTTCTCACTAAATAATTTACTTTACATCTTCATTAAATAGCTGGCTCAACAGGTACCTTTAAAACAGGATTCAATTATACAAATTCCTTCTTACATTCATCCTGTCTAGGATGTATCCACTATACAAAGTGAGGCGTACCTTTAAACTATAGAATAAACTAGTCCTATGGTGTAGATGTCCAATATTTAGTAACTGTTTTTCAAAGAAAATTTATATGCTTTATGGGAAATTGTTGTATCATTAACACTTTTCTTTGTGCTATAATAAAGAAGCTTGTGTTCTAAATCTTGAAGTTTTAAATAGGGTCCAGAAGGGATTTAGGAAATCTTAATCCTCTCTCTAACACAATACAAGTCATTGAAATAAAACTCAGAGAAGGATTTCTTGATTCTTGGACAACAAGTAATTCGATATATCAATCAGACCCAGATAATATAAACTATTCATTGTCATTAAAAGTGGGAAGCATACCTAGAATGGGGGGAAGGGAGTGGGAGAGAAGGAAGAAGTTCATTTAGTTCCAGTAGCTGAAGGGTGGATTGCCAGGATTTAGACCAAATCATAGTTCAATCTCTGTTCAGTGGCACCTTTTATTTCTTTGGGTATTTTGGTCATGTCTCAGCATTATAAGGATTAACAGGCCACTTAATGAATAATAAAAAAAATATGTATACCATACTGATTTTAAATGTCTGTTGTATTGATCAACAACTCAACAGATTGAGTGAATTGTTTGCTTTCCAACAGGTTATTTCAGTTGTCATGTAGACACAGCCTCATAAATTTATATTGAAATTGGCTTTAAGTGACCATGTTTGACTTGCAGACTACATATCTTTCCATTTTAAATGTCAAGGATTAAATGTCTGATGAATTTCTAACATGGGACTTACAGATGATCTTTTTCACTTTATGGAGCATATGTGGTATCTTTTCAATGTGTCCTGTTATAACATTAATAAATAAAAATAAAAACAATACTTATCTTTAACACTCTAGACAACTCCATAGGACTATAAGTTTCAGCATAAGTACCAAGTTTCTTCATCTGAGACTTTCCTCTACACAAAAAATAAAATCAAAGATCAGGTACCAAGGTCTGGACATAGCCAGCCTTTAATCAACACTTGATGACTGACTGACTGTAGCTATTATCATTAGCCATCAAACAGCTAGGATAACAATTTGTTCTGAGACTGTTTCTAGGTGATGTCTATTGAATATAAGATGAGAATAAGAAATAACACTAATAGTATTAAAAACAAAGATGTTGATGATACTGATAATGATAATCAGGATGGTGATGATGTATGTTAGATTGAGTAGATAGAGAGCTGGACTTAAAACACAAAAACAATTGGGTTCAAATCAGACCTCTGATACATTCTAGTTGCATGATACTAGCCTTGTCATTTAAATCCTCAGTTCTCTAGCCAGCTTCTGAGACTACATAAACCTTAAAGAGGCATTGCTGATCTGCACTGATGAATGACAGTTCTTTCTTGGGATTTCCATTTGCCAGTAAGATCCTAGGTCCAGACAGAATAATAGCATGATTAAGAACTGTGATCCCTTGCTTCATTTGTCAAGTGAGGATTAGAAAAATAATACTGGCTGTCTCACATAATCATCATCAGAAATGGGTGGGGTATGATTTAAAGGAGCACTGGATTTAGTGTCAAAAGTCTTTAGTTCAAATTCTAATTCCACTACTTGCAACCTTCATGATATTGGGATTATCATTTACTTTCTCTGTACCTCAGTTCTCATCCATAGAAGGAATGGGCTAGACTAGGTATTTGGTTCCCCTTTAGTTCTAATTTCTATGCTCTTAGGATCAAAGGAGAAAAGGTATTGAACATGCTTTGTACCTTGACACATTACATACATACGAACTATTATAATGAACACTCTAAAACTGCCCCCCCCAAATAACACTCACATTGATGGGTTGGATTCTCAAAGGGAAAACTTCTGCTACTCCGTGTTTCTAGGTGTAATCCTGAGCATCCAAGTTTCTAGTTTTGTTGCTCAGAAACCCCCATGGGCATTCTTACAAGAAGCAGCTCAAAAGATGTACAAATCTCTAAATGGAAGGATGGTAGAGCCCCCATGTAGTTGCATTTTGGAGATAATTCAATCAACACCTTTTCACAAATAACATTTATTTAGCACATGCCTAATGTAGAATGGTAAAAGGTTCTATCTATTTTTATTTATGCCTTTTATTTGACCCTCTGGTATACATGGACATTGGGGTCATCCAAATACTTATATAAGGCTGTAATTGAATGAGCGGAAGCCAAGTAGAGAGCTGGCATGAAAGCCATGCAGGTGAGGTCAAGGCCTGCCTTTGAAACAAAGTCCCTCCATGGCACTGGGGAGGTTGCACAAACTCTCAATGCTGTCTGGGCAACTAACTAGGCATTTACAATGCAGAGAAAATGCTGTCTGGCTTTGGTAGAGAGAATGTCCTCATTTGGGACATCATCATAGCAATAGGACCACAAATCCTGTACCTATGCTTGGAACTAATTGAGAAATAATGTCATGTAGTAGACAGAGAGTTGGCTTTGGAGCTGGGAAGAACTGTATTCATGTTTCACCTCTAATATGTACTGGCTGTGTGACTGTGGGCAGGTCACTTAACCTCTGAGTGCTTTAGGCAACTCTCTGAGACTCCACATTGCAGAAAAGGGGTAACCTGCTTCGGTAGAGGGACTTTTCTCATCTGGTGAATTCCATTTACCCTTCAAATCCCAGGTATAGTCTCTAGTCTCTGTACTTGATTAAAATATAAAATATTTATTTATAATATTTATATATTATATTTATAAAATAAAAATAAACTGAACTAAAAGAAAATATATAAAGCAAGGTTAGCTTGTATATAAAAGCAAGAAGAAATTTTACTGTTAGTGGCTAAAAGGCAACGAATATTCACCGATGCCTCCCTCACCCTTCTTTCTCCTTCCTTTCTCCCTTGCTTCTCTGCTTTCTCCCTTCTACCGCTCTCTGTTTGTTACTCCACATTTCCCTGTTTCTCCCTCTCCCTTTCATCTTCCAGATCTCCGTATTAGAAGGCAACATTCCTCAGAAAGCGTCTCCAGTATCAACAGTGCTACGAGCCATTCCAGCATTGGTAGTGGTAATGATGCCGACTCTAAGAAAAAGAAAAAGAAAAACTGGGTAAGTTCCTGTGATCAATCTGCCTCGTAGTCTGTGTATTGGACCATGTTTCCAACATTAGTAGAACCTGATGATGTGTAGGAATTCAACTGCAAACCTAAGAGTCAAACTGCTTTTGTTAATAATTCAATGGCCATGTACCAGAATGGTCTAGTTCAGTGGTGGGGAACCTGCAGCCTTGAGGCCACATGTGACCCTCTAGGTCCTCGGGTGTGGCCTTTTGACTGAGTCCAAATTTCACAGAACAAATCCTTTTATTAAGCGGATTTGTTCTGTGACGTTTGGATTCAGTCAAAGGACCACACATGTGGTCTCGAGGCCACGGGTTTCCCACCCCTGAGCTAGTGAAATAAAATGAGGCCTCTTCAACTACACTAATAACCAATCAACAAATATTTGAGTGCCTGATATGAGCCAGGGACTATAGTGTTTACATAAGAAGAGGAGGGGAGGAGAAGAGAGGGGAGAAAAAGAAAGGAACTATCCCCTCTCTCAAGGAACTTATATTCTGTGGAGCTGGGGTCAGGGAATTCCAAAGTGTAGAATGACCAACCTCTCCTACCCCATGCAAAGCTGATCTGTCACCTTATCTTCTGAGAAAGTCTGACCATATTCTCCAGGCAAAAGTGATAGGAGTAGCCACCTAGCTTCATATGGAAGGAAGGAAGAAAGAAGAGGAGAAAAGGAAAATAGATAGATAGATAGATAGATAGATAGATAGATAGATAGATAGATAGATAAAGAAAAGAGCATGGCTACCTGGGAGCTGAATAGTAATACATTCAATGTAATTCTACTTAGCAGGAATGGTTCCACTGCATAATACTTAGAAGTAACAAACTGAGAGGTTCTCTTAAAAAAGAAACCAACCACTGGTGAACAGAGCGGTTACATAAGTGAAGCTCTTTTGATGAAACCAGACACATATATATCACAGGATCTTATTGGAGTGTTTTCTATTAAATAATGAAAGACATATCTTTTTTGTTTTAAAAAAATGTTTATGCAGGTAATATTTTTAAATACTGATCAGCCTTCATTCCCTTGATTTGTAATTCCACACTCTTTCATGTTTCTGCAAGGTGAACTCTAGAGGAAGTGAGGTGAATATAAACCATGGACAATTTGGCATGCATCTATAAAAACCCCCTATCTTGGCATGATTGCTATTCATTTTGGCAGTAGGCTTTTATACCCTTTTAAAAACAGATTATCTTGTATGTCTTTTCTTTGTGTCTTTTCATTTTAATCTCGGTCTGTAAAGAAAGGTAATGTAGCCACTTCTGAATTAAACCGTAGGGGATATCAATTCTCTTTTTGAATAGTTTGGGAATTTAAAATTTGAATAGAAAATGGCACTTAATAGAGAGCAAAGTGAATTTGATTTTATTTTGCCTTTTAAGTCGACAATATCAGCAATGGCTGACGTTATTGTAGGGATGAGGTAATTATTTAAAACCAAATGCCTTGAAGGGAGAACCCACGGGCATGGGCATTGGTCAAAGGTACTTGGTTTTAAATGGGTGCTCTGACAGACATGCTGCTCATTCTGCCCTTGTCTGAAAATCCTCAATGTCTGCGCTGTGCTAGATTAATATTTTTTTTAAGGCAAAACACAGTATCGTTTTATTAGAGATACTGTGTTGCATATGTTAATTCTCTGCTTCTAAATACTGACCCCAGGCAGTGGCTAGGATGGCATCTGCAAACTAACTTCTCAAAACAAAAGAAGCTTTCTCATTATGCACAGGAAAGGAGAAGGCTAATTTTTCTCTTTCTTTCAGCTGAGGAGTTCATTCAAACAAGCCTTTGGGAAGAAAAAGTCCACCAAGCCCCCTTCCTCACATTCTGACATCGAAGAACTGACTGATTCGTCCCTTCCATCATCACCGAAGCTGCCCCATAGCTCTGGTGACTGTGGGTCAGTATCCATGAAGCCTTCACAATCAGCATCTGCGTAAGTCACGTTCTAGACAGGCTGCTGATTGATTTGAAAAAAAAAAAAGCAATCAGCAAAATGAGGTACTGGACCTCAGGCTGAGCCCTCTTGTATTTCTGTTTTTTTTCTCTCTTAATTCCACATTTTAAATATTTGAACATTTTTTTCAAACATGAAGCAGTTTAATTTTAGCATTATAGCATCCCCTTTTTGAACATATTTTTATTTTCACATTCTCTTCTCATATATGACCACACCTACTCTCCTTTCTTTCATACAATGGAAATTGACTGTTTTCCAGCATCACTCTCCATTTCTCCTCTCTAAACCATTATCTTTGCTTCTTTCTATTTGCATTTGTCTCTGTCTGTCTAATTGTGCATGGATGCAGGTCATCTCTTGTGTGGGCACCAAAGAAACGACAAAATGGCCATGTGATCTACAAGCACAGATCTCGGTAAAAGGCGTGTGGTGCATGACACTCTGTACATAGGCAACAGCAAGCCTGGAAAATGTTCTGTGTTTTTTTTTTCTTCCCAGGAATCATTTGCATGCTTTGTAGAAACAAAAAGAAATTATTCCGAGTCTTTTAGTATCATTTAGGAAGGCAAACTACAAGTGAAAATTACAATAAGCCTCAAGTCAGAAGACCTGTCTTTGAATCCTGGCTCTATCACTTATTAGTTAAATGACTCCCCCTTCCCCCTAAAAAAAAAAATCTAAAAGCTCTGACCCTGTTTTCTCATTTTTAAAATGTGGAAAATAATATCAGAGTTGGAAGACACCTCAAAGCACAACTAATAAAATCCAACATTTTCCACACTAGAATATGAATTTCTTAAGAGAATGGATGGCCTCATCGTTTTTTTTTAAGCTCCACTGTCTAGTACAATGACTAGTATGCAGTTGGAACTTATTAACTGCTTTTTGATTTATTGATTGAACTAGTCTATCTACCTGGAAAATGAATGTCCTCTAAGACATTGCTGACAAATGGCCATCCACACCCTGCTTAAAGATTTTCGATGTTTGGGAACTCATTACCTTCCCAAGGCAACTCATTCCATTTTCAGCTTGTGCTGATAGAACAGTTTTCTGCTATTGAGTGAAAATTTGACTCTCTCTAACTGACATTCATTAGTTCAAATTCTGGTCTCAGAGAAAAAGCAAAAACAAACTCTCTATCCACATGACATTTCTACAAGCATTTGATAACAGTGATTGCTTCTCCACTAAGCTCATCTCTTTTCCAAGTTAAAAGTCCCCAGTTCTTTCAAGTGATCCTCATAAGGTATGTTTTCAAGTGCCTTACCATCCTGTTTGTCTTCTTCTGGATGTATACCAACTTCTCAGTGTCCCAGTTAGTATTAATTATTCTTGCTGTACTTACTTCACAGGATTTCTAAGGGGAAAGTATTTATCAACTGTGAATTGCTATGGAAATGGGAGTTTTGATTATTATAAATTAATCATATAAATGAATTGGAGAAAACGTAACATGAGAGTTAAGAAGATCTGGAATCAAAGCTTAACTCAGCTATACATTACTTGTATGACCTTGGAAAATTCACCTAACCTCTCTGTGCCTCAGTTTCCTCCTATGTAAAATGAGGGAGTTACAAGTTCCCTTGTAGTTCTAAAAGGCATGATGTTATTTTGGTCATATACATATTGTCCCTGACACATACTGCCCATGTGATCTTGACCAAATTGCTTAATTTTTCATTGCTACCGTCAGCTCTCTAAGATTAAAAGTTGCTGGACAGGTATTAACCTGCATTTGAAAAGCAAGTTCCTTACCAGGAACTCTTAAAACAATGAAATTGCCAATGTAGTCCTCTGCTAATCCCTTAAAAAAAATTTAGTGATGAGAAGCTGATATGTATTGATAGAGACACTCTCCACAATGGTAGTTGCTTATGCAGATGAAATTCCAGGCCCATTTTTCCCTTTCCCTAATAAATAAAACTGTAAAACTGACCTATACTTTCCGAGTTCTGTAATGTAATTAAATAATTTCGCTGAATTGTCATTCTTCTCTAAGTCCTACCTGATACATCCTCAAAGTGCTGATATAACTCATAGATCTGGAAGGCAATGCCAATGGAAAATAGACTGTTAGCTCCTATAAAGCAAAGATGGAAAAGCTTTAAAAATGAGCCTGGTGATGGACAGCTTTCAGATAAAGACTAAACTATTAATGTTTTGAAGCTTGGCCACTGTGTGCTAAATGTCATGGGCACAATATTGTTAGACCTTTAAAATACCTAAGGCAATTCTTTATGAAGTCTTTAAGAGGGTCACTGTTTGTGTAGGAGGGAGCAGGGCTCATACCAAAGAAATCACTGGTCATTAAACTGTCTAAGTAACTATTATCATCATCTCTTTAGGCCTTTGCAGGTGAAGGCTGAGTGACTACTTGTCTTCCATGTAGGGCGGATTATTTTCAAGCACCAGTGTGAACTAACTGGACTCCAAGATCTCTTCTAACTTTGAGGACATTTTTAAAATTAGGACCATGTGTGCAGATAATTCCTTTTTCCCTCTTTTTTTTAAAACTTTAATTTAGTAGGGGAAAAAGAAACTTTGCATTCATATTCATTAAACCTTTCCTGATGCTGAAATGCAAAACAAAATGTGGAATGGTAGGTTGCCAGTCACAAAGTGAGAATAAGAATGCATTATTTTCTCTCCACAAGTGACAAAAATGATCAGTAGTCAATCACTTTCACAACAAACAGTGATGGAGTTACTACTGTGTGCTCAGGACTGAACTAGATGCTATAAGGTATTAAAAAAAATAAAGGTACATAAGAGACAGTGGCAATATAGAATGAGTTTACAGTACCACTGGGGAGATACATAAGACAACATGTGATTAAGTACTAGGACAAGTGATATGGACAGGAAGAACTATAGGATTTAGTGTTTTCATTTACTTTTCCAACGGCGGTAATGAATTTGCCATGATCTAGTCACAGTCTCTTGCCCTGTGTAACCAAAAATAACAATTTGTTGCAACAACTGGTTGGGAATAGGGAGAGGATGTGAAGCTAAATTTCCTGGGTGTGTTGGAACTTCTGATTTTAGCCCTATTAGCATCCTGTAATTATTTGGTCCAACTAGGAAGACAAAGCATGTATTGCTCTGAAAACTGCTCAGGTCTAACCTCTCTACGGTTTTTTGATGCTATTAACCACTCAGTCCTTTTAGATAATTCCTGTTTTCTTGCCTCTGTACCTTAACACTCTGTTTATTTACCTCCTGTCTCTTAAACTACATCATAGGATCATACGATCATAGATCCTTTAAACTAAAAAGATTTTAAATGAAAAAGGGTGGGGCAAGAAAGGACTGCCTACATGTAATCGCCCAAGTTAGAAACCATGGAGAGCAGCTATAGAGAATACCAGTTGATATAACCAGAAGTACACAAAAACAAAAATACAAGAAAGGAGCCAGTAGTAAAACCAATGGCCTCAAATGTCTATATCCAAATGCCCTAAATTTAGGCAACAAACAAGAGACAGCAAAGGTCCCAACAAAACAATTTTAACCTCATGGATAAAACTGTCATCTGGGAGATGAAAAATAGGACAAAATCATGGATCTAGATGGGTATACCTTATCCAAAATTAGCAGGACAGATAAACGGGATGTGTTTTAAGAAGGTATACCCACGTGAGAAAATCCAGGAATCGGAAGTGAGAGGCATGTGGGAGAAGACCAATGGAGTCAATTTTTTTTTTAAGTTGGTGGTACTCCATACCACTTGGGTAGAAGTAGATGAAGAGTATTTGAAATAGACCACAAACCTGTCACAAGGACAATGTTAGAGTGAGATGGGGAGGGGGCTTCAATAATCCAGATAACTGCTAGGGAGGGGCCTCTGACAAAAGTAAAGTGGCTAATAACCTCTTAACTTTTTTTTTTAGTGATGATTTAATTATTCAAAAGGTAGAGTAACCAACAAAGGGCAATTATATTCTGGAAGTAATTCTCCTTAATACAGAGGGGTGATTACTCTGATGGAAAAGATGAGAAGCCTGGGTGGGAGGAAGTGACCACTCCTCTGGTAGAAATGAAGAAGAAATCTGGGCATTGTTTTGTGATGCTTCCTAGATTTGGAGAAAGCAGATTTCAAAAGGTTTAGAGGAAATACAGCTAGGATCTCATGAACTAAAAGAGATAATTGGCCTCAAAAGGGTGGGAGAGGCTGAAGAATACAATGCTGAAGGCACAAAAGGAAAGAATTCAAATAGGCAAAATAGGATTTATCTGAAGAGATGAACATAGGGAACTTGCCAACCTACTTAGATTTTAAAAAGAAATTTAGAGAAGGTGAAAGCAAGGACAGGTATGAGAAGTAAATAAAAGAGTATGGTTTGTTCCTACTGGGGAAAAAAAGTGTCAGAAATATTAAAGCTCAGAATGAACTAATCCTGGTTAGGGAACCTAAGGACAACAACAATAACATTAAACCACATTGCTATATTTAGAGAAAAGGGATGATCAAAGAATGGATAGAAAGTCTGCTTGGCAACAGAGGCAGAGCTAATCAATTCTTCTCATACTTCTGCTTTCTTTGACAATGAGAATGACCTTTGAAATGACAATGGCATAACAGAAATCAATAACAAGGAATTTTATACTCAAGATAAGCAAGAAAGCTACCTGCCGTTAATGAATTTAGTCTTCTAGCCCAAAGGAATGATAGCCTTGGGGACTCTGGCAGAACTGGCAAAAGGGATTGCTGCACTTGTCTCAGGGATGTTTGGACGGTTATGGGAAATGGGATGGGCACCGAAGGATTGGAGAGCAAATATTCGCATATTCAAGAGAGGGAAGACAAGACAGTCTACAACTCTAGGCCAGCAAGCATGACTTGGATTCCTGGAAAATTTCTAGAATTAATCATTATTGAGATGGTTGGTGAATACCCAGGATGAGAAACAGTGATTATAAAGAGTGGGATATTGTGAGCTTTCCCTTATTTCTTTTTCTGAAATCTTGCTAAAGTAATAGATGGAGGAAATCCTGTACCTTAAGTTTACCTAGATTCTTGGCAAAGTTTTTGATAAACTTTCTCCTTCTATCCACGTGGAGAAAATGGAAAGATATAGATTAGATCAGTGGTGTTAAATTCAAATAGAAACATTTCCCTGTAGATCCACCAACCCACTTGCCAGGCCAGTTGTTGCTTGCAAGTTTGATACCTCTGAATTAGATGATATCACACTTATAAGGATTCCCAACTGGTCAGATGGTCAGATTTAAAGAGTTTTTATTAATAGTTTAAAGTCAACATGGCAGGAGGTTTCCAGTGAAGCATCCCTGGGATCTGTGGCTGGCCCTATACTGTTAAATATTTTTATCAGTGATTTGGATAAAGATAATAATGGGAAGTTCATCATATTTGCAAATTACATGAAGCTGCATAGCTAACACAATGGATGACAGAGTCATAATCTCAAAGAATAATGACTTCATCCATTTGGATGAATCTTATAAGACGACATTCAATAGGGATAATGTAGTCTTACACTTGGATACAAAAAAAATTTACAAATACAATATTCAGGGAGGCATGGTTAGATATAAGCTGTTCCCTTAAAACATCAACCCTATGGAAATTATTTTTATGGGTTAATGACATAGTGAGGTCACTTTGTGTTTAGTCATAAATGAATATTTTAACTTCAGATAAAAAAATGGATAGATAAAAAGTTGGCCAATATTTATTGGAAATCTTTTCTTTCTTTTGAACTATTTAAAGTTGCTTTCATGCAATTCTCTCTGTCTCTGTATCTACCTTTGTTTCTGTCTCTGCCTGTGTCATCTACATATCAGCAAACATTTTTTATTGGAAACCAGCTTATATGAGGGCACATTTCTTTTCCTTAATCTTCTTCCTTTTCTTTTACTTACCTTTTTGTGCTTTACTCTTTAGGATCTGTGAATGCACGGAAGCAGAAGCCGAGATTATCCTGCAGCTAAAGAGTGAGCTCAGAGAAAAGGAGCTAAAATTAACAGATATTCGTCTAGAAGCTCTCAGTTCTGCTCACCATCTTGACCAGATTCGGGAAGCAATGAATCGAATGCAGGTCAGTGCTTTGGTTAAGTTGAGGAACAAAGCAAGTGCTTAAGATGTCGGTATTTTTATCCTCTAGATTTAAATTACTTAAGGCAACTTTCACGCCTTGTGAAAATGAATATGCTACATGTTAAATACACTGTAAAAATGTTCTCTGAATTCTGCCACTGTCTCATTTTTTTCCCCATCGCCCCCAAAATAGAATTTGAGTAAGTTCAGGGATGAGAACAGGAATGGAGTGGTTATATCAGACCTGTGGTTGTGAGATATGCTTTTAACCAAGACAATTGAATTCATTTCAATTGGAGATTAAATTCAAGTTCAGTCCTGTGTCTTTGGAGAAACATTTATTATTCTGCAGTACTGAGATTCCCTATTTTTTCCCCTTCCTATCATCATGTGTCTATTTCTTTATGTACTTTTGAAATATAGCTTTCCAGGGACTTTATGCATTTTTTTAAAATAATAACCAATCTTTAAAAAAAAATGAATAAGACCTCCAACATTGTTTCTGACAGTAGAGGGAAAATGGCTCCTTCAGAAGTAAGCTTTTGAATTTTCCTGTATGTGATGAAGAGAGGAAAAGTTAAATTCTGAAAGAATCAAGGTGTTCTTGGATGAAAATTTAATTTTACAATTGTAAACTCATCACTCAGCATGTTGGAGGATTTAAATGAAGGGGCAAATCCTCCTAGCTGTGCAAATTTATCTCCTAAGTTTATAGTTGTCAGATGGTTTTGTTGACTGTTTTATGAACTGGTGACCTGGGTCTGAATGAACAAAGCTCTTTCAGATTTTAATATGGGCTTTGAAATTTATAGGGAGCCTACCTTATTTTTATATAATATTACTGAGGTTTTGTTTATTGCTTTGGTGGAATTATCTATTCAATTGGCTGAAAAGGGCATTGTTGGAGTTATTTTGTCTGTGATCATTACCTAAGGACTATTTTTGTAGCCATTTTTTTAAATTATTCTAAATAAATATGCAACTGAGAAAAGTGAGCTTCTAAAACGAAAAACCCTAACAGATCTTTAGTAAGACCCTCCCCATCCCCAACCAAATGTGGGCACACTTTCTCAATCTTGTTCTCTCTCTCTTACACACACACACACACACACACACACACACACACACACACTTATATATACTTAGTGTTCAGCAGAGAGAGAGAAAAATGTGATTCTTCTGCTTTTGATTTTCTGTCTTGTTTTCTCCTTTCTAGACTAAGGAAAGAAATTCTGTGTTTAGGGCCCATATTTGTTCATTTCTTATGTTGTTTCCAAACTGTGAGTACATGCCACTCTGCTTAGCATTTAAGAGGAGATAACTCTTTTCTCTAATTCAGTTCTATTTATTTTTGGTGATTTCCCCATCCCCACACCATCTTTGCAATAGAATGAAATTGAAATCTTGAAAGCTGAAAATGATCGTTTGAAGGCAGAGACTGGGAATACAGGGAAGCCTGCTCGCCCTTCATCTGAGTCTTCCAACAGCACCTCCTCCTCATCTTCTCGCCAGTCTTTAGGGCTTTCATTGAACAACTTGAACATCACTGACTCTATTACCTCAGGTGATTATGTGTCTGTCTGTCTGTCTACACCTGCCTGTTATTTCACTGAAGGAAGCTAGTAATGCTGAGAACATGTTAACTTAAAAAAAAAACCCTACAAAATGTTTCCTGAATTTTATTAGCATAGCAAGGTGGCAAGAATTAGAAATTTGGAGTCAGGGGACCTGGGAAGAAATCCTGGCTCTGCTAATTATTATCTGGGTAAGTTTGAGCAAGTCACTTCTTATGTCTGAGCCTCAGTATCCATTAGTATAAATTTAACTAAAGGTTTCTTCTCAATTTAAATCTATTATGATAATTGAGATAATCATTTGGGCATTCTTGGCTCCTACCTCATACTTTACTGGTGTATATATAAGTGTAGAGAATGAGAAAGCTCTCTATACAGATAATTTTAGAGAATTTCCTAGAGAACTGAAAGGTAAGTAGTTTGCCCAAGGTTGCATAGCCAGAGTATGGCAGAGCCAGCTCTTCATTGACTGCCCTGACTCTCCATCATGGGAAGTAGAAGGCAGAGTATTTTCAAGAGTTTACTCTTCTAGCCCCCAACTGTTGATCATCAGTGTTATTTCTATTTCATCACCCGACACTTAGCTCTATGATCCCATGAATAATGTCTGATCATGAACAGAAAGAGAATCTTCTCAACATACTCAAATTACTGAATAATCAGTTAAGTAAGTGTACATTATTTGTATAATCCACAATCACTTAATTTACTGAATTCATGATTCAGATATTAAAATAATATTGAGGCTACCCTCTGTGTATGCAATTATATATACGTGTATAATATTTATGCATATTTAAACATTATCTATCTTCATTCAACATTTAGTCCTAAATTAGTAAATTTGATAAAGGAGTTTACATTCTAATGCAGTAATGTGGAAGAGAAATATATATATATATATATATACACATATATATATGTATATATATATATACATATATACACACACACACATATATATGTGTGTGTTTATATGTGTACATACACTATGGATGTTTACATTCTAATGTAGGAAAGAAATATACACACATAAAAATTTATGGATGCCTAAATATTTTATATACACTCATATGTGTATACATGTATATACATATATGTATATATATATATATATACACACACACACACATATGTATATACATGTGTATATCTATCTGCCACATTAGAATGTAAGCTCCTTGAGGGCAAGGTCAATATCACGTGTTTTTCTTTGTGTCTCCAGTTATCACATCGTTCGTGGCACATAGCTAACCATAACAGTGGCTTGTTGATTGAATGATCCATTTCCAATCAGTAAGACACTCATTTGCATCAGAATCTATTATTCTATGTAGATACTAATGATGTAACCAGAGTAGAGATGTTATTTAATTTCGGGTGGAATATCATTTTCCAATGACATATTCAGTGGGAAAACATGACTCCCTTGACTTGATTTTAACTTTCAGCACAGCCTTAGGAGCACTTTTTGTAATTACATGGCATGGCCACAAGGTGACGCTTGGAAACTATTAATATAAATGCCTAAGTAAAATTAAATTCTACTACAGAACCTCGGTATCTTCCTCTATTCCTTTAAATTAGATTAAAAAGCAAAAGCTGAAGCAGGATGAAATGTCATAGGGCAATGATAATTACTAATTTCTTTTTTCTAAAATGGGTGCTTATCTCCTGGGCCTCTGAAAACCCAGAATTTGCATGTCCCTGTCTAAATTTTGACATATTTCCTACTGCATGCTTCCATTTAGCTGCCATTCAACATCTAGTCCTAAATTAGTGAGTCTGATTCACTAATAAAGAAGCAACTGATAGATCTTAAATCCTATGGAAAATACCTTCCTATGCCTTGAGTGTAAGAAGCCAATCTAATACAGAAGAAATAGGTATTACACACACACACACACACATACACACATATATGTGTGTGTGTGTGTATATATATATATATATACATACTTCATATATACACATATACGTATATTAATATTACAATCAGTAAGTAAAGTAGTTAAAAACGATGAGCTTGGGAGAAATGGGATAAGAAACCTAGATTCTAAACAAAGAGCATAGAAAGGCTACATTCAATACAAAACCATGGGATCTTAGAGCTAGAGGGAATCTCAGAGCATGGAGATAAGTCATCTAAACCTTTCCTTTTTACAGAGAAGATAATTGCATAACAAAATAATAATAATAACTTTTCCAGATAACAGAGGGAGTAAATAGCAGGGTTAAGATTTGAACTCAGGTCTTCTGACTTGAAGTCCAGACCTTTTTTTTTCATTATACTGCACAGCCCTCCTATCAGTTAAATTAGTAAAGACAAAAATAATTTAAAATTATGCCAATGTATAATAGAAAAAAAAGATAAGATTATAATCATCTAAATCCTCTTCTGGAGGCCAGAATAAGCAAAGGAATTCAAGCAAGGTTGAATCAAGGGAATTTCCTTTGTTTACTCTTCTTAACTAACAAATGTAGTGGTGGGGGTAGAAGTTATGATAATTATTGGAAGAAGAAAAAAGAAGTCTTCTGCCTGGGTTTGGCATCCTACTACAATTCAGAAATGTGTCCATTACAGGACAATTTCAGGAGTTAGCAATTGAGAACTCAGTATTTCGCTCTTGCTTAACTGATTTAGTTTTCTTACCGTGTTAAATGAGGTGGTTTTGTGTCTTACCTTTTATCAGCACTGTTACTTTTGTTCTACAAATCTCAAAACATATTTCAGCATTAATATTTATCAGTTTAGAAATAAGTACCTGAAGAGATACATAAAGAAGAGATGGAAGAAAGCCTTAGCTAGGAAGGGTCCAGAAGCTGGGAGGAATAAGGAAAAATACTGTGCAGAAAAATCGGCATTTGGGCTGAGTCTTGAAGAAAGTGGTTGATTCTGAAAGCAAAGATTGAGGAGGGAGGATATTTCAGGCATAGGGAACAACCACTGCATTGGCCAAGAGATAGGAGATGAAACATTGTGTGCAAAGACTATGTGGCCATACCAAGAATATATAGAGGGAAGTGACATGTAATAATTGGGAAAGGGTGGGGTTATGAAGAGCTTCAAATGCCAAACAATGGAGTTTGTATTTGATCCTGGAGGATACAGAGATTCACTGGAGCATGTTGAATAGGGAGGTGACATGGTCATCACTATATTTTAGGAAAAACACTTTGGCATCTTAGTGGAAGATGGATTGGAGGGATGAGAGAATTGTAGCTGAAAGACCAATTATGGATCTGTTGCAAAAAAAAAAAATCCAGGTGAGATGTAAAGAGGTCTTAGACTAGGGTGTTGGCTGAGAGAATGGAGAGAAAGGGATTTATATGATAGATGTAGTAGGGACAGATATAAGAAAATTTGCCAAAGGATTGGATTTGTAGTGGGAATGAGAGTAAGGAGCTGAGGATGAGGTTGCAAGTCTGGTTTACTAGGAAGATGCTGGTACTCTCCATTATAATAGGGAAGTTCAGAAGAGGGAAGCATTAGAGGAACAGTAATGAGTTCTGCATAGGACATGGCGAGCTTGAGATGCCTATGGTACACCCTATTGAAAATGTCCAGTAGGTAATGTGGAACTGAAGCTCGGGCCAGAGACTATGGCTGGATAGATCTGGGAATGATCAGCAGAGAGAGATGGCAAGAGAGCAAAGCCAAGAAACATCTCCCAGGCTCCAGGGACTAAAGGCAGGGCAGAATTAATACTAAAGACCAAGAGAACTCAGAAGGATGAAATAGAAGAGTAGGAAAGAAATGGGGGAAAATATCAATGAATGAGAAAGAAAAGAAGTGTTTGATCAAGGAACCCTCATAGCACTGACAAAATGAACAAGAAAGGTCTCTTTGGAATGTTGTAATTCAAATATTCACTGGTATAACATTGCTGATTTCCATGAATAAGACTTAAGAGACATAACTTTCCACATGGGTACTGTTTACTTTTGGGCTAAGTATATATATGTATATGTATATATATATATATATATATATATATATATATATATATATATATATATATATATATTTTCACTTCTGTTGCCATTGGTGGCCATATATGAAATGATCTTTACCACTAAAGCTTGTCATGAAGTAAAAAGTCACCTTGATCTGATTTTCCACATCATTACTCTTGTTTTCAAGGTTAGACTTTTTAATATTCACAAATTCAAGGACACTGAGACTTACATAACAAAAATAAAATTTGTAATTGTTGGTGATGATAACTGGCATTTGTGTCAAGCCTAGTGTGTACTAGATACTGCACTATACAGTTTTTCAATACTTTCTCATTTGATCCTCATAACAACTCTAAGAAGTAGATACTATTATTATCTCCAGCTAGTAAATGTCTGGAGCTAGATTTAAACTCTGGCCTTCCTGATTTCAGGACCAGCCCTCTATCCCCTGTATCACTCACTGCCACTAATAAATTAATGAGAGAAAGAAAGTAAATGAGAAAAAGGTGGGCTTAGGAATTTCTAAGCCATGAAATGTGAAAATCTAGAGAAAGGAATTATATTTCATATACTTGGATTAGAAAAAAGTGCAGTGAGTGCTGGCATCTTACTTGGTGACGCCCCATGTCACACCTGCTGTTTTTCACTCTGGAGTTGTTTCTGTAATCAGTCCATCAGCTTCAATCAGTTGATGGCTAGACTCTCTGACATTGATTGCTTCCATCAGCTAGAAATATTAATTTAAAAACTGCTGTACACACAGGAAAGATAAACATTAAGGAGAAATAACTGCCCTTGCCTTCAAGGCCCTTAGAATCAAATGACATAATAAAAGCAGTCATTCAGTGACATATAGCTATATGGAATAAGGATGAGTTGATCATAGTTTTAGAAGTGAAAGGAACATTGACGACCATTTAGTCCAAAGCCCTCATTTTACAGATAAAGAACCTAAGATCCAAGGAGACAAAGTGATTATTGTGGAGTTACACAGCTAACAAATATCAAAGAGAGGTTTTAAAGAAAGGTCCTGATACTCCAGAGATAATACTCATACCATGGTATCAAACTGGGACCAGAAAATGCAATAATGAGAGCTAATAAAGTTACAATAACATTTATATGACACTTACTATGTGTCAGGTACTGCGCTAAGGGCTATAATGATGATGATGATGATGATGATATTTATATATTGTATAGTATGTGTCTAGGCATCTAGGTGGCTCGGGGGATAGAATACTGGGCCTGGATTCAGGAAGACCTGAGTTCAAATGAGGCCTCAGACTGTTACTAGCTATGTGACCCTGGACAAGTCACTTAACCTCGTGTTGCCTTAATCCACTGGAGAAGAAAATGGGAAAGGACTCCAGTTTCTTTGCCAAGAAAACCCCATTGACAGCATTGGCATGCTATGGTCTATGGTGCCATAAAAAGCCATACATAATTGAATGACTGAACAGCACACTATATGCCAGGGTACTGTGCTAAGCATATTATGATTATTATCTGATCCTGATATCAGCCCTGGGAGGTAGATACAATTATTATGTTATATATTATCCTCATTTTATAAGTGAGGAAACTGAGGCAGAGTTTAAATGACTTGCCCAAAGTCACACAGCTAGTTAGTATCTGATTTGTTAGTTAGTTTTTGGATTTGGACTCAGGTCTTCCTGATGCCAGGACTAGAGCTCTATCCACTGTGCCTATCTAATCATGTTCATTAAGCACAGTGTTGAAAGATGAATGGAATATGCCTTAGAGAGGAAGGGGATGATGTTTCATCTGGAGGAAATGATATCCTCATAGGCAAAATTTAACAATTCATTTGTCAGAAAAACAGGTAAATCTGACTGCTAAAGAATGTCCATGATATATTGGATTTTGGAGAAACCAATTAGGAGATTTAATAGGTTTCCCTAAAGTAGTTTAGGTATGAGAGTTGACTGAAGTCACTGCCTGTTTCTGGAGAGAAAAATGTAATTAAATATTGCTTACCAATACTTGCACAGAATGCATTGGAAGAGAGAGGGAATGATAGTATTATGATAGCCATGGATGAGATGCTTTTTGGCCATTGAAATGTCAAAGCAAGGTGTCTCCATATTCTTAAGGCACCACATTCTTTAGTCTGATTTTTTTCAGTCATATCAGTCTAGTTTTTAATGTATCTTTTTACCTACTTTCTATAACCTTTCCCTCTTCTAAACAGCTCAAGTGACAAAAATGATATGGTTGTCATCAGGAATCTCTCGTTCATTTGGCTGTTTTGGGTCTAGGGTTTTAGAGTCATAGCACTTATATTCTGCTGTTACTCTGTGTGTTTGCTGTGAAGCAGCCCACTATGTTTCTTTCTTCTATAGGGCATGGGTAACTCCATACTGAGTTTGTCTCTATATTGAGTTTTTTTGTAAGTGGAAGAATGATTTTGGATTAATTCACCTTATTAATTCTTAAAATAAATAGATTTAGCACAACTCGTTTCAATTCAAGAGTGTTTATTTGGTGTCTGTAAGGCACTAGGGATATACAAAGACAAAACAAAGAAACAGTCCCTGCCCCCATAGAGTTTTAATTATGCTGAAAAAAAATGAGAGGGAGCACGGTGCAGTGGGTAGACAGCTGACTTTAGGATCAGCTAAATTTTGGTCCAAGTACTGCCTCTTAAACATACTGGGTATGTGACGCTAGGGAAGCTATTTAACTTCTCATTTGGTCTGGGCAAATAACAATTTATTTTGTATATATTTTTACATATGTATCATCTCCCCTGACAGAATGTAAGCTCTTTTAGGATAGGGATTGTTTAATTTTTTTTTTGCTTGTTTTCTTGGTATGCAATATTTGGCACACAGAAGGTACTTAATAAATGTTTGTCTATCAATAACTTACAGAAGAGTAACCAACTGAACTTACAGAGGAATTTTACTCATTGGAAACTCCTTATAATAATGAAATAACTGCTGTCAACCCCTTCCTCCTCCAGTCTTACCAAAGAAATAAAAGGAGCCTTCGATCTTTTAAAAACCCAGTAGTATAAAAATTAGATAGCATCTTACTCTAATTCATAGAACAAGGAGTTGAGAGATTCTTTCTTCTTCCCTTCCTAGCCAAATAAGTTGAACAGTATCTTGATTTCAGAATAGTAAATGTAAGGCACATAAAGTAATTACTATTAATATACTGCTGTATAAGAAAAAAAATATTTGGTGGTTTTATTTTAAATGACAGTGCCTAACAATTACAGAGACAGTCCAAGCAGTAACGCAGCTGGGAATGTGCCCAAATGTTTGAAAATAATTTGCATTGACAGTCTATTGCAGTATCTTTCAAGTCCATAGATTACATGAGAACTTTTACGTGGATGTTTTCTATTGGATAGGAAAGGCAGGCTGCTGTCTAAATGTCCTAGTTTTCATAGTGACTGGTTTTACCCAGATGTGGTTATGCTCATAATGTCTGCTCTGGGGGGAAGAAGGATTGGTTCCTTCAAACAGACAAGCACATAATAAAATTGGAACTTTATACTTTCTAGCTTGAAGGTAAGAGCTAGTTCTTTTAAATCTAGAAGCTGATTAAAAAAGAAAGAAAACGCAGTCGTTTCTCAGCTCCCAAGTAGATTAGAATGTAAAAGACGGTCCAAATACAGTTATTTGAACTTTATAGCACTGGTATTCCTATTGCAATATGTAAAGTAATTGGGGGAAATTAACTACAACTGAAAACAACTGATTCCATTTTGTTATAATGCTGATTTTATTGGTGGCTTGTTTTGTAGATATTTTACTGGAAGATGCTACTGAAGGAACTCTCCATAAAGATGGCCGCAGCGTGAAAATTATAGTATCTATTAGCAAGGGCTATGGTCGATCAAAGGTATTCCACTTATGCTATCTTCTGTGTTTTTATGGGCATAGAAAGATCCCTGAAGCTATGAATATTTTCTCTCTTCATATTTCCAATGGTAACATTCCAGCAAAAACCTTTCCTTAGCCTTTTGCACAATCATGTAGGGTGATTACAGATCACAAAACAAATGAGATAATTGCTCATACAAATGTGTCTCCCATATTCTTCATACAGCATGTTTTCATCCAAGCCCAGATCTTTTGACTTCATACTTCGATACTGAAGTTAAGGACCATATCAGATCGTGCATGTTGTCAAGATGTATTATGGGTAACAAAAGTAGAAAATTGTCTTTGTAAAGTGAAGCATTATTTCAGTGGCTATTAGTGCTTTCCAAAATGAAGAAATGGGGTTTCCAAGCACTGTGCTGCATGCAAAAACAAACAAACCGAAACAAAACAAAAATGAAAACAAAAAACAATGAGTAACCATCTGTCCTGAAATCACTTGTTAGGAACATACCAATGGGTCAACTTGTCTGTCACCTTTCCAAAGCAGAGTCCTGAATGACTAGGCCTGTGAGATTTTTTGAGATAGCGTTTTACCTATAGTTCAACAATCAAACAGCAATGATTCCTTAAGTGCTTACAATTTTTCAGATACTTTGTTAAGCACTGGAGGAATGAATGAATGGTCATATGTTAAGAACTCACTCTATCTTGAGCACTAGAGATAAGAACACAAAAGCAAAAACTGTCCTTTTTCTGTAGATAATTGGAAATGAATAGGCAGAAACAACACACATAGGAGAATGGTCCTGAAAGTTACAGAGGTGGTAAGTGGGGCCATAGAGGAAGAGACAAGAATATACAAAGACAGGAATGAAATGGTTCCCTCTCTCACAAAGCTTATATTGTAGCAAAAAGAGCAGCACATATACACAAAATATTTTTTGATGTAGAGGAAGGCATGAGAATCTGAGGGAATTAGGAAAAGATTCAAAGAGATGGTGGCTTTTGAGTTAGGTTATGAAGGAAATTAGGACAAAAAAAATTCATAGAATCTTAATGTTGGAAAATATCTCAGATATCCAATTCAAATCTTGAGTACAAGAATGTCACCTATCATATCTGACAATACCATCACTGACAGAATATTGTATTTAGTGATCAATAATACAAATAATATTTTTCTTTCTTAGATACTGAGCCAAAATCTGCTTGTTATTATACCCATCTCATTCTGGTGTTTTTTGGAGTCTAGCAAAACACATGTAATTCTCTCTCACACAATTTCCTAAAGCTAGAAAGGTGGGCTGTTTTAAGGCAGCTGCTGTGATCTCCTTAAATCTTCCCTTCTCCAGGTCTTTGTATGGCATGGTTTCAAATCTTTTTCACTATTCTTGTCATCACCTCTGACCATCCTGCAGACTGTTTATGCCCATTCCAAACATGGTACCTAAAACTGATTATGATATTGGAAACATAGTCTGGCCTAGATAGTAGGAGTATCACCTTCATCCCCAATGTTAAAGTTCTATTAGATAACATTATCATTTAGACTATCATGTCCCATTCTTAACTTTTGCTGAATTTGAAATCTATCCTTAAGATATATTTACTTATGTAGACAATTTTTAATAAAAACTCAAGTGCAAGGTTTTATATTTATCTTTATTACATTCTATTTTATTAAATTAGAACCACTTTGCTACCCTATCTAGATCTTTTTGGTACCCATTTCGTTAGCTAATTAATCACCCTTCTAGCTTCATGTTATCCATAAATGAGATAGGCGGTCTTATCATGCTTTCGTTCAAGTTATTCAAAATAGAATTTGTGAACATAAGAAGTGTTAGCACTGTGGCAAAGACCACACCTCCAAATGGATATTGATTATATGTCTACAGAATTCTTATGTATCTGTCGGAAAGGAAATTAGCTTCATCTGGTATGACTTCCTTTCTTTCCAAGTTCTCATGAATCATCCTTTTAATGAGGTATTCTAGAATTTTGTTAGGATCTTAAGTTCCTTTGAACTTTTCATTATTCCTTACAAGTGTGATAGTTTTCCAGTACATTCATTACCATCTACAATGACTACCATTGCTATCCTATAATTTGTTTAGCTATTCTCCAATTGATAGATACCTCAGTTGAACAACATGTCATATTGGCCTCTTTGGATAGATACACCCACCAAATTTTATTCATGGTAGTCACTTATCTTCCCAGGCCAATATCTACTGTAGAATCTCAGGCCAATGGCATCATAGAAATATAGAGTTATAACTGGAAGGAACCTTAGAGCCCATCTAATTTGACTTGCTTCATTTTATAGATAAGAAACATAAAGTCCACAGAGATGAAATGATTTTCATCCATTTAGTAAGTAACAGAAGCAAGATTTGAACATGGTTCCTTTGACTTTCAATCTAGGACCCTTTCCAGTTCCTCCCAGTTCCTTTCTCTGCACTCTAAAAGATTTTATGCCTTTCAACTTCAAAACCAGAGTGCTTTAAAATTGTTCTAACATAATTGAGAAATTTAACTTTAAGAAGTAACATGACACATCTAAATTTATAATCAAACTAAATGCTCCAAAGATTCCAAAGCCATAAACTCACTGCATGAGTAGTAGAAGCATGCCTACTTTTCCCAAGTGAGTATTTACACCAGAGTCTATGATGCCTTCTATGAAGCTGAAACCATCTTCTGGTTAAAAAAAAAAGCTGTTTATAAAGTATTTTATAAGGACCAATCTTCAAGCAACTATAATAGCTTTGAAAGAAAATCTTCCTGTTTGAGAGAACCTCAGACATGATCCTAAAAGTTGAAATTAACAAAATTTCCATTGAAACATGGAACACTAAATGATTTTCCAGTTCTTTCAGCAAAAGCTTCTGGTAGCATCTGAGTTAGGGGGAGTGTCAGTTCAGTAATAAGATGGCAAAATTCCAGAATCTAGGAGTTAGAAGGAGCCTCATCTAGCCCATTATGAAAAAGACAGAAAAAAAAATACCTCCAACCTGTCCTTAAAGAACTTTAATGGGGGCAAACCTAGTTCTTCCTAAGGCTACCCATTCTACTTTTGGAGAGCTCTAATTATTTTTTTTGTTTGTTTTTGCTAGGTAATGGGGTTAAGTGACTTGCCTAGGGTCACACAGCTAGTAAGTGTCATGTGTCTGAGGCCAGATTTGAACTCAGGTCCTTCTGACTCCAGGGCCAGTGCTCTATCCACTGTGTCACCTAGCTGCCCCAAGCTCTAATTATTAAAAATAAGTAGGATAATATATGTGACCATCACAGGCACTATTCAGTTACCATGCCATTCCTGTATTCTAAATTTTCCATGTCAGATTTATTGTTATGCATGTAAAAGTACCACACATGTGTACATATAATAATCTACAAAGTGGATACGTGAAGAGGTACCAATGTGTATTGTAAATTCAGGGTCCTCAAATAATTTTCTTGGGTCATGTAAGGAAGTTTCTCCTTGAGGGCAAGGAATGTTATTGCTTTTGTTTTTATATCCCCAGTCCCTGTTATAATGCCTGTGAAATAGTAAGCATTCAATAAATGTTTGTTGACTGATTTTTTTCCCCAAAAAATGTAATATAAAAAAAATAGTTTCAGAAACATGTTGCTTAAGATGGGATATACCTGTACCCACACTTTCTTGATTTTCCTATCCGTAGTCCATAACAGGACTATTAAACAGCTTCATTTCTTTATCTTCTAATCCCTTTAAACAATTCTCTTTCCATTTGTATCACCAAGATACCACATATATTGGAAAATATATGAATGTGTAAGTGCTAACGTTCTGTGGCCTCACTTGGTATGGTGGAATATGCTTGTACTCCCTGTTCCTGGAGAAGCTGATGGATTGCTTGAGTTTCAGAGGTCTGAGCTACAACATGGATGAAAATAATTGGTTTTCTGCACCAAGTCTAGCACTGGTGTGGTGCACCACACACTCAGAAGCAAGGGACCACCAGGCTTTTTAAAGAAGGATGAACTTACCTAGGCTGGAAAAATGGAACAGGTTAAAGCTTCCATGCCTACTAATATTGGGATCAGGCACTAGAGATGTCAGTATACTTTTAAGCTGGTAAGGTAGGGAGACTTAGCATCAGAAAGAAAAAGGTATAAATTGTTGCTTAATTAATATGTACCTGATTTAAAAAGCAACAACACAGTAATCAAACATGATTGGCAGCTGAATTTGATTTTGGTTTATTTTGTCTTTTTTTTTTTTTTAGGAACAGAAGCCTCAGGCATACTTGATAGGATCCATTGGTGTTAGTGGAAAAACCAAGTGGGATGTATTAGATGGTGTAATTAGACGTCTCTTCAAGGTAGGATCTGTACAATAGCAAAGCATTGGTTTGAATATTTGTGCCCATTTTAAATCCCTCTCCCCTTCACTGTTCTAGGCTGAGCTGATTTGTTTCTTTGCTCCCTAATTTAAAATATTCATTAAGAGCTTTTCTGGCTCATGCTATTGGACTTTAGTTACTCTCATGTCACCTGTTCCTCCAATTCTTGATCACTTGCTGCAGACCACTCTGTGTTCTGTTTTTCATCTTACACACGCTAAACCCCTGTTTTGAATGTGTTTTTTTGTGTGTACCCATTTTTAGGAGTATGTGTTCCGAATTGACACATCCACTAGTCTTGGTTTGAGCTCTGACTGTATCGCTAGCTACTGTATAGGGGATTTAATTAGATCCCATAGTCTAGAAGTGCCTGAATTGCTGCCCTGTGGATATCTTGTTGGCGATAATAACATCATCACTGTGAACCTTAAAGGTAAAAAAAAAAAGTTGGGGGGGACTATTGTTTTTGTACCAACAATGCCTAGTTTTATGCTAATTTTCCTTTATTTTCACATTTTTATTTTAAAACTTTTTTATAAAAAGCATCAGTCATAATTTTTTAACATTTAAGCATATTACAATCTCATCAAAAGAAAGTCACTGGGGATACAGAAGTAAAATTGAAAGTGAAATGGTTAGAGACTCCCCATTGTTCACTTAAAGGACTGGGATATAAAGTTGGACACTATGAGTCATTGGATCATAGATTTATTGCTGGAAGGGGCCTCAGATGTCATATTGTCTAAAACCTTCTTTTACAGAGGTTACAGATGAGAAAACTGAGACCAATATGTAGACCCTAATCTAGAATTTAAAATTGCTATATTTTCTTCTCTAGTATTGGCCATTTATTTTGGTTTCTAAAGGTCTATATACCTTCTATTATAATCTACTTTTTTTTTCTCATGGACACCAGGACCTGCACATTTCCCATTTAAATATGTATAATGTGCAATGAGGTACCTTACAGTATTAATCAAGAATTAGACATCAGAATCTCTGATCAGTTAAATAATAATAACTAACATTTACATAGCACATGCTATGTGCCAGGCACTATTAAGTACTTTTGTAAGTATTATCTCATTTGATCCTCACAACCAACCTGGGAGGTAGATGTTATTATTATCCCCATTTTACAGAGCAGGAAACTGAGTCAGAGATTAAATGACTTGACCATGGTTACCCAGTTAGTAAGTGTCTGCAGTTGGATTTGAACTCGAGTCTCCCTGACTCCAGGCCCAGCATTCCATCCACTATGTCACCTAGCTGCCTCTGTTTAAATATGTATAGCATGTTCACTAAATCACAGTATGCTTACTAAACACTTTAAAGAAGATGATAATTAAGACACATTCCCTACCAATTAATGAGACTTATGTCTTTGAATAAAATAAAAGGAAAAATGAAAAAAATAATAATTTAAAAAGCAGATGAAATCATTTCCAAACCTATTAATTTATAATTCATAAAGAACCAGATATAGTGTTTAGGTTAGAGCAGGATGCCACTGTTTGAAGTTCTCACACATCCATTGGGTGGAAAAGGTAGCTAGGTGATAGAGTGAATAGAGTGCTAGCCATGGAATCAAGAAGACTCATCTTCCTGAGTTCAAATCTGGCTTTAGACCCTTACTAGCTGTGTGATCCTGGGCAAGTCACTTAACCTTTTTGCCTCAGTTTCCTCATATGTAAAATGAGCTGCAGAAGGAAATGGCAAACCACTCCAGCATCTTTGCCAAGAAGGGGTCACAGAAAGTCAGACATGACTGAAATGAGTGAACAACAACAAAAATTGGGTGGAAACATCTTATTCTTAGAAAACTTGGATAGGTACTTAGAGTTGAGGATAGGACAAGAGGAAAATGAAATAAGACAAAAGAGAGAATATTGTACAGTAGGAAGAACAGTGGACTCAAGAATCAGATAACATCCTTTCAGATACCAGTTTTGCTGCTTAATAGCTGTGTGACCTTAAGCAAGTCCAGTAATGTTTCTTGGGCCTCATTTTCCTCATCTGTAAGATAAGGGGATTGCACTGGAATGTTTACTCTCCATTCTGGTGCTGAACTTCATTTTCTAGGAGGCCATAAGAATGAGAGGAGTTATGTGTTGACACATAAGCTTGTAAGATCTAGCACGTGTAGTAGGGAAGTAAAATTACAATCAAGGAGGGAGGATAGAGGGAAGAGCAAAGTGGGTTTTAAAGGAAGCTGGTATTAAGTGCATTGGTAGAGATTGTTGTTTGCTTGTTTGTTTTTTTGCATTTGTTTGCTCCCCCTGCCTTATGGTCACTGACTGAAAATAACAAGAGTGTTTTTGTGGCAGAAATACTAAGAGAAGTATTTTGCAGTAGACATTAGCAACTTCATTCTTGCCCTTCACAAAGTACTAACATGGTAGAAATAATGTATTGACCTTGGGTTTACACTGAGCTATAAAACAATGAAGTATTCTTGTTTCTTTGTTTCTTCAGGGGTAGAAGAAAACAGTTTGGATAGCTTTGTTTTTGATACACTAATCCCTAAACCAATTACCCAAAGGTATTTTAATTTGCTGATGGAGCATCACAGAATTATCCTGTCTGGACCAAGTGGCACTGGAAAGACATATTTAGCCAACAAACTTGCTGAATATATAATAACCAAATCTGGTAGGAAAAAAACAGAAGATGCTATTGCTGTGTTTAATGTGGACCACAAATCAAGTAAGGTAAGTGGCTAGAGTTAAAATATTTCGGTCTCCTACATGAACATGCCTTCTTTCTTAAATGATTTATATCATGGCGTAGGATTTTAGGGTTCTGTTACAACATCCATTATGGAGTTCTACAGAAATTTTTTGATATTTCTGGATTCCCCTAGAGGAACTTGAATAAGACACGACTTTTGTGTTTTCTTTTGCAATATTAGTCTCTATGTTCTTAAATAGTAAATGTGCATATACATATGCAAACATACATACACATATGTATGATGATATAGCAAGGTAAACTACAATTCTAATGAAGAGAAAAAGAAAATAAAGAACAAAGTATCTTCATCAATTTTTAGTGAAATTAAACTCTTGGAATTTTAAAGTGTATGCACACACAACAAAGATGGGTAACTGAGAGTCAGTTACAGCTGGGATAATGGTGTTTGACTCAATGAGTTTCTAAAACTGACTCAAATCTGCCTGAATTTCTTGAATTGGATTTTGTACCAACCTAGCCTAAGGGTTTCATTTGGGATCTATTTTGGCTAAAATTAGCTCCTGGATATCCACAGTTCTGTAGGCGACCTGGGAAAAGGTAGAAAATTCATTTCTTTTCCTCAAATCCATTAGGCTATTAATGTTTTTGTGGACCAGAACCAAATTCCCTAGTGCTGTTGCCTGAAAGGAATTGAATATTATCTCAGGCTTCAGGAGACATGGTCTAGATTTAAAATATATTGAATCAAAGGTTTGTTTCTGTTCTTTGTATTTGGATCGCTGCAAAACATCCTAAAAGGGAAATATTTTCAGTAAATACATTTTATATCAGCCTAAATGATGTAAATTAGGTCAACCATGACCATCTTTCTGGAGGGGAGTTGGAGCATTGGTAGGTTGGTATATCAGAGGAACTAAATTATACAGGTTCATCCCAATGTCTGAATATTTTTTTTTTCAGTGGCAGGAAGTGAATGTGAATTTCATTGAATCACTTTGCGTGTTAGAATCTCCTTTATCTCCCTAGATAGGTTAATAATCTAACCTGCAAGGGCATTGACAGGGTCCATCTAAATATATGTAATTAGGTAGTTCACTGAATTGTTCATTTACTTTTTGTTTTTGTTTTTGGTTTTTGGGGGGTGAGAGTTTCCAATGAAAATATCTGCCAGTAAGTACCTTTGCACAGAGCAGTCTCCTAAGTATCCATCAAAGAGAATGATGACTAAAATCTTCAGAAGAAACTACAAAGAGAGTCTTTAGAAGAAATACATTTGAACTCTGTTAGGGTCTTCCTAATACTTCACTTTACTCATTAAGATGGAAAAATCACTTGCCAATTCTCATTTAGTAGTGTATAAAGAACACTGGGGTCCCTCATAGCTAAACGCAACTATCACACAGATTTTAGATGTTTTCTTCACACCTGGCAGTATTCTAACTTTGGTGGAATAAGCAGGAGTTTTAATGGACAAATACATATTCAGGATATTTGACTCACTGTTTTAGGTTGAAATAAACACAACTGTCTTTTTCTTCTTTTTACTGGTTTTTACATTTTATTAAATGTTTAATTCATTCTTCAGGTTCTTAACCTCTTCCTGTCTACATATCTTCACATAAAATCATCCTTTCCTTCTTTCCCCTTTTCCTTTCCTTTCTTTCTTTAGAAAGGATTGAGTCAGGGCAGCTAGGTGGTGCGGTGGATAGGGCACCAACCCTAGAGTCAGGAGGATCCAAGTTCAAATCCAGCTTCAGACACATAATACTCACTAGCTGTGTGACCCTGGGCAAGTCACTGACCTTTGCTTGCCTCAGTTTTCTTAACTGCAAGATGGCAATAATAATAGTACCCATCTCCCAGGTTGATCAAGTGAAATGATATTTGTAAAAAGTACTTGACACAGTACCTGGCATGTATACGGCACTCTATAAATGTATATTCCTATATCTCTCACTATTTGTGTGACCTTTGGCAAGTCACTGAACCTCCCTAAAGCCTCAGTTTTGTCAACTGTAAAATGAGTTAGACTGGAGGACTTCCATAATCCTCTCCAGTTCTAGATTTATAATCCTATGACATATCTGAGATTATATGAAATTATCTTTCACCTAAGATTTGCTCATGGCACACTGAGATGAAAGTTAATTTTAAGAGAAATTTAGTTACATAGAATGCTTTTAAAAGAGATATACCTATTGAAATTCAATAACTAATGTTAAATTCCACATAAAGTAGTCTTTTTTTTTACCATTAGCTTAAATGAATTAACTTATTGAGGATTCCCATAGTCATTATCATCTAAGTATTATTTCCTTATGGCATATTATCTTTTTTTTAACTCCATAGTTCCAAATATTCTATTTTCTCTTTCTTCATTGGAGAAGAATTTGTGCTGTTATTTGGCCAATGTGGTTGCTGCTGCTTAAAAATTAAAAATAATTCATTGTTTGCACAGTACTAATTAAATGCTATGGAGATATGATAGGAAGAAACCAGTTGTAAACTCCTTGAGAGACCAATACAAAGGAAGCCTGAAAATAGAGCTCCCTAGAATGTGTTGCTTTCTCTGCATGCCATTGCCATATGATATGCATGAGCTTCCTTGCCAACGTTGGGACAATTCCAATTGGTGAGAAGACCAACCTTGTTTCCTGGGAATTGGTTTTGAGCTAAGGATATGTGTGAAGTATAGGGAATCAATAACTCAAAATGTTTTATGAAATACATGAAAATGCTCTGAGAAAACCCACCTGTACTGTTTAATTGCTCATAGGCTCTATGCTATGCTGTAGATAACACACACTAGACAAAGGCAAAAAGCACATCACTCACTCAGAAGATTCAAACAAAAAGCCAAGAAGAGAAAAAGGAAAAATATATATATTTCATGCCTTGGGAACCTCTGTGTTTCACATTCCTTCCTCTCTTTAGGCCTACCCTCAAGCCATCAGAGAACATCTAAAGAGTAGAGTTGGTGGCATTTGATATAGTATGCTCGGAAGATGAACCAGAGCGACGTGGGAGATGAGGATGTGGAGAGGAGAGATTAGCAGTTTGGACTTGGCAGTGAATGACTCAGTTTCCCTCAATGTGCAAAATATAGTAACTAATAGAAACTGGTAGTTATGGCTCTAATATATAAACACACAGAAGAACTATGGGTTTGTCAGCTTGGAAAATGCTTGACTTGGAATTCTCAAATTGAATAGAGATAAAATGCATATGGTCTAGGGGCTAGGTCCTAGCGAGGCATAAGAGTTTAAATGACTTGCCCACAGTAACTGTCGGGTGTCAGAAGCGGAATATGAACCCAGATTTTCCTAACTCCAGTACTACTGCTTTCTTTATTACGTTTGTTAAAATATGTGTCTGGCCAGAAAGGTTGGACCTATCAGATGAAGTCTACATCTACTTTCCTTCAATTTTTTTGTTTGGCCAACACTGCTTTCCCTTCCAGTGTTCAGGAGTGCAGTTCTTTTAATATACCAATGGTCAAACATCTCTCAGCAAAGATAATAAGTTGACCTATTTATCATTTTCTTTAAATCATAAGCTTCATTTTCTTTTTTAAGTCAAATGCAGCTTTCCTGATATATAAAAATTAGATAAAAGGTTTTTGTGGTTGTTGCAGTTTTACAAAAACTTTTTAACTTCAAACCCAGGTTAATGATATTTCTTTCTTTCAGAACCATTAATAAGCCATTGGCTCAACATAGAACACATCATATTATTTAGAATGTTAGCTATCTTCAATCCGGATGAAAGAATTTGAAATCCCCTTTGAGCACTGCCTGTAAAAAAAGAATGTTCTAGTTACTATTAGTTTATTCTCCTGAGGCTTTTGTTTCTGATAGAGCGCTACAGATAGAAATGGCTGAATGGGCTATATGTACACATGACTATTGAAAATTAGGATCATAAAACTCCCTCCCCCCTCCAATCTTCAGCATGATTTGCAAATTTAAAATGTCATTGTAAATATGCAAATGATATGTAAATGTTTTTACTGATTAGGGTGACTCTCAGTAACCTAATTATGTTTCCTGGCCTACCCATCTGTGAGAGCAGTCAATCAACAAAAATGTTTATCATATGTAGATTATAAGCTACTTAGGGATCATACCTTTACAAAATGCTAACCGTCTTAAGTAATGAGAAATGATAATTGTAAATGTCCTATTTAAGAAAAAATTTAGTCTCTCTTCAGAATTACAGGATTTCCATTGAACTTTAATAAAATAGAGGAAGAAGGTGGAGGAGAAGATGCTTAGCATACAATTATCCCTGGCCCCAGGGCTGAAATTTTACATGCATTATATTTGTGAAACTAGTTTGAGTGAAAGCATAACAAGAATCACTGAGAACTCACTTGGGGATATTCTTTTGGTGTAACTTTATTATTTTTTTGAGATATTAACCCAAACATTTGTTTATGAAATTTTTCAATGCTTTCTGTTTCTACAGAGTTACTTAGTATATTCCAATAACAAGACTCATCCTGCATATTATATCATAAGGGCTTAGAGATCCAAGATCCTTCTTTAGCTCTTTTTTTTGGGGGGGAGAAGTGACAGAAATGTGCCTTTTGCTCCCACTGTTGTAGCTACCACTCAGGTGGAATGCTGAAACCATACACTAGTGATATTCTCCCTATTCCCCACTTCTCTTACTCATTTCTTATCCCCCTCCTTCTTACTCTATTTCTGCAGTACTCTCTGTTCATTTAATAAGGAGTTGTTCCCAGGACAAATATATGTAATTTGGTATAACTAGTTGTTTATTATGGTTCTTTTTTCAGTTACTATACTTGGTTTTTGTTTGTTTGTTTAAGGAATTGCAGCAATACCTAGCCAACTTAGCTGAACAATGCAGTGCTGATAATAACGGTGCAGACCTACCTGTTGTAATTATTCTTGATAATCTCCACCACATTGGCTCTTTGAGTGACATCTTCAATGGTTTCCTCAACTGCAAATATAACAAATGGTATGTGAATGTTTTTTGAATGTCACAGTATGATAAACTAGGGTTAAAAGGACTGACCATGTAGTTGATAAATTTTAGATCCCATGGTGTCACGAGTTTCATAAACCAAGAGTAACATTTCATCATGATTTCAGAGTATGTAAAGGATGCTTTCTACTGCTCAACTTGTTACCAGGGAGCTAATTTAATTTTAGGTTGCATTAAGAGAAACGTAATGTCCAGGACTAGGGAGGTAATAGTTTTGATGTTCTCTGCCCTGGTTATGCTGTATCTGATACATTGTGTTCAGTTCTATGTAATATATTTGAGGATGAATATTCACAATTGGAGAACATCCAAAAGAAGGGAATCAAAATAGTTGAGTCTATAACTTATGAATATTGGTTGAAGGAATCAGTTATGTTCAGGGCTAAAGATTGATTCTGTGATTTCATCTATGTAGAGATTATGTAGATGAGGAGACCTTGGCTAGCAATTTAGATTGGAACATTTTGTCCAATTTATAGCCTGACAGGTTATGTTTAGACCATATTAAAGAAGACTTGGGGATATTTAAGGAGGAAGTGAGTGTGGTCTTCTGTCACGTTGAAAAGGAATTAGTCTTGTTCTGTTTGGCCCCAGAGGGCAGAACCGAGAATATTGGTTAAAAGTTACAGGCAGTTTAAAATTCAATGCACTAACAATTAGGCTGTCCTGTAGTGGAAAAGACTGCCTTAGGAATTAGTAGGTTCCCACTCACTAGAGGTCTTCAAGAAGAAGCCAGATGTTCACTTATTAGTGATGTCATAGAGGGGCTTCTTAATCACACACCTGGCATTTTGTGGCTCTTTCCACGTTTGAGATTCCCTAATGTTAGGTGCGGCAGTCACTCAACAGGCATGGGAGTGTGTGTGGGGGGGGGGATAGGAAATGAGCTGAAAGCAATGATGAAAGCATCTATTCTAGATCAGTTACAGGTCAGCCTGACCACATGGAAAAAGAAAAATGCATATCCACATATCAGACCTCCTAAACCAACGTGACTGGCTGCCTAATTCATGTAACCATAGACCTGAAGTAAGAAAAGAATCTGAAAACCACTGAAGCTTAATTGTGGCATGACTGTTTAAAACAAAAGCAGTGAGAACATCCTTTGATAATGATTTGGTTCCTTGCCCAATTGAATCGTTGCTTTTTATAAACTAAACTAATCCAAATAAGGCAGGTTGAAATGAAGACTGAGCAGGAAATGTTATACACCTGATTTTATTAAGGAAAAAAAATTAAAGCACAAAGAAAAATCACTAGTGGAAAAATAGCTGATTAGGGAAGATTCTTAGTGATCATCTAGTCCAAGGATTGGCAGTCTATAAAAGGCCCCTGGGACAAATCTGGTCCACCACCCATTTTCATATGGCCTGAGGGTTAAGAACAGTTTTTACATTTCTAAATAAAAGTTTGATTGTATTATAAAATGTAATATCTGTTCTTATCTCATGGGCCACACAAGTCCACGGGCCGATCTATTTCACCTAATGCAGAAGTCCAAATGTCTCATTTTACAGATAAACTGAAGCCCCCAAAACTATGACTTAGCCAAGTTATCGCACAGGACCTGCATCTCTTGGTCGCTAAACTACTGTTACTTGCAACTTTGGAGCTTAATATTTAAGTACTATCATGAGCCAGAAATTAATCCACTAATCCAGAAATTAAGCCAGTTTAATTAATCTTTTCCTCCTTAGCTCCTCCAAATTCATGCCTTTTCTTCTTTTACTCTCAGTCCCTACATCATTGGAACAATGAACCAGGGGGTTTCATCATCACCAAATCTAGAATTGCATCATAATTTCAGGTAAACAAAGGTTCTTTTATTTTTTTTTTTGCTTTTCTATTTGGACATTGATAAATCCTTCCAGTGGTGACCTGTGTTGTGAAAGTAATTCTCACTTCTTCCACATATGTCTCTGTAAGCAGACATTATGCACACCTCTTCTGCTTTTATGCTGAAGTGTTTACTTTCCTGTAAATGTTCCCTTGTTCATGATTCCTAAATTGAAAGGATCATGCTTTTACTCTACCCATGAAGAATTCAAGTTTCAGCTCTAATATTTGGTCAATTTTTTTTGTTTTGTTCTGTTTTTATGCACAAGTGCCCTCAGTGGTGAGACAGCATGCCTCCTCTCCCACTCATCTCTGAAGAATATAAACTTTTTTCTTAGTTCAGGAAATCAGAACCTAATCATCTAACAGTTTCTGATATTTCTGTTAGCCATTGCAAGTATGATCTCACACAGGGAAATAAGCACTTTGCATTTGAAGGAAGAAGATAGGTTTTTGACTGAATATTCATTTTATACAATAATTTCTGAGGTTGGGCATTCCTTTGTGCAGGTGGGTACTGTGTGCTAACCACACAGAACCAGTAAAAGGCTTTCTGGGCAGATATCTCCGGAGGAAATTGATTGAGACTGAAATAGAGAGAAATATGCGCAATGGTGACCTCATCAAAATCATAGACTGGATTCCTAAAACATGGCATCATCTAAATAGCTTTTTGGAAACACACAGTTCTTCTGATGTGACCATTGGTGAGTTCCAAAACTGCATATGCCTTCTTCAAGGAACTTGGTGTCCTTGGTAAAGATGGGCAGATTGGATAAATAAGAGGCTGAGCCAAACTGATCGTGGTAGAAGACTCCAAACAATCTAGTTGACATCTTTTCTGAAATTTTGCCCTCTCCTCAGCTACAACAGCGATAGGGAGGATTTTTTACAGAAAATTCTGGCTTAGAAGATGTTCATAAAAATATAAACTAGTCAATGTTCTCATAAGGTTTTAAAAAATAAATATAATGTCACAAGTATCCAAATGCTAGACACCTGGTATTTTTAGATACTATTAATGCTATTAGCACTCATTCATATTTAAATAGCACTTTGGAATTTTTTAACAGACTTTCCTCACAACTCTGTGATGAAGGTTAGACATTTTGCTGTAGTTTGTTACATTTTTGGTGCAAACAGGTAAATTGATTAGTGTGAGGAACTCTAGATATGGAAACTCTTCATCCATAAAGACGGACAACTCATCTGTAACTTAGAAACCTATAGAGTTGTCCGAGGACACTGAGATTATTATTATTATCTGACATTTATGTAGCACTTTAAATTTTGCAAAGAGATTTGCATGTAGAGTCAATCAATAAACATTAAATTCTATGTACCATGCACTGTGCTAAGTGATGGCAATTAATTAAAAAAAATAAGAGGTAAAAGACAATCTCTGTCCTCAAGGAGTTTATAATCCAATATAATCTAATACAAGCAAACAAATGCATACAAAAACAGACAGAATATACAAGATAAATATATAATCTTATTTGATTCTCAAAGGAGAACTTTGAAGAAAGAATGGTTATTATTGCCATTTTAAAGATGATGAAATAGAAAGTGAAAGAGGTTGAGTGATATGCTTAGGGTTACCCAGATAATGTATGTCAGCAACAGGACTTCAACCTAGGTCTTATTAACACCAAGGCTAATATTATCCATTGTAACATGCTTCCTTTTGGTTAAAGGGCTATTTCCTTTTAATAAATGAGGAAACTGAGGTTTAATAATATTAAATGAATTGTCCAGCATCACAATTAAATATATAAACATGTCTCTGATTTTTTTTAAAGAAGCTTTTAAGAGAAAACTATATTAGGAAAACTTTTTTTCCATCTAAATTGAATATGTTTTAATATTTCATGCACAATTACATATTTCAAGTTTTCATTGTGAAAAATCCATTTCTTTGTATTGTTTGAAAAACACTGAGGTAATCACAGAGTTAAGATCCTATTGCAGTATTTAGATGAGGAATGAATGAATGTGAGGAAGAAATTAAATTAAAAATTAAATTCAGTAAATTACTTTTCTACAAATGCTTTAATCAAGCTTTTCTATAGTGTGATTTTCACTGGAATCAGAAATTTGTTAAATTACAGAAAATAGGGCTTAAAGAGTTTTTTAAAAAATGTTTCTATTTCACATGAAGCTGATTAGACATCTTACAAACTGGATTTTTGTTGTCTCAGGTCCTCGTCTTTTCCTCTCTTGTCCTATGGATGTAGAGGGAGCCAGAGTGTGGTTCACTGATCTTTGGAACTATTCCCTGGTACCCTATCTTCTGGAGGCAGTGAGAGAAGGTCTTCAGGTATGTAATGACTCAGTATCTCCCTTAGAAAAGGAGTAAAATTCCTTCACTTTATTTACTGAATTTTCCCACCCAGCAAAGATGGATCATATCCACTAACAAAGATAGGTGGGCCATTTTGGTGATCTGAATGAATATAAAATCAGATATTTCTTACCATTTCCCTCACTATCGTGTTGTTATTCAAATAACTTTTTATTTCTCACTTTTTCCTAATGATGAGGCACATTGTCTTTCTTTTTCCGTTTCTGTGATCTGTAATTTAGTACTAAGCTTTTCCCTGAATCTCCCTCACCCTTTCTATTCCCCTGTTCTAACTTGATCTATTTCATAACATAACATATATACAAGGCTTTTAAACATTGGTTTTGTGATTTGATATAATCAACATTATAATGTGGTGAAACAAAGCATATTCCAAGGCATTGGGAGCATTGCTAGAAAGTGCTTGGAGGTCCTCCAATATCATTAGGATTATATGTTCTGATTTTAGCAAAGGAAGGATGCCTTGTAGTTGTTCACTAATATCTTCCCATCACAGCTAGGCCACTTTTATAGTCTGTAATATCTGTTTCCTCTATTTGTCTAGACGGTCTCTACACTACCACATTTTTGAGTCTTTAGCACTCTCCACTTGGTTAGCCTCTCTTCAGTTTTCTGGATTTCCACCAAAGTGGACATATTCATGGCATAACACTCTACTTTGTCCCCACTTCTATTGGCTCTCTTCCTTTTAGCTTAGCCATTTCCCTGCTGAGATTTAGAGAATTCTGCTTAGCATGTAACACAACCCCTTTAACTCTAGATAATTGAAAATTTCATCTTCTTATTGTCAGCTTTATTCTGTTTTGCAAAATGGTTAAAATTTATGAGGTATGCATTTAATTAGTGAATAAGTTTCTCTTATATTAAAATAGATTGCCTGAATTGAAGCTCTCCTGACATGTTTTATTTTAGCCAGCTTTTTGGTTTTATGTTATTTCTTTGTATGATCTTGGTTCCATTTTCTTTACTGCTGCAGTCTTTGTTTTTTGCTTTGTTCACTTCTCCAGTAAAATGAAAATCTGAGATTCAAAAGATACATTAAATAATTATCGAAAATATACTTCTCGAGAGAAGGTCATTGTTGTCTTTGTAACCCGGGCACTGTGCCTTTTACATAGTTATTGTTGTAAAAATGCACATTGACTTGAACTGTATGTTTTCCAGTTTTTATTTATTTTGTGTACTCCTGTCTTCTAGATGTATGGTAAGCGAGCACCATGGGAAGATCCTTCCAAGTGGGTGCTTGACACATACCCATGGAGCTCTGCCTCACTGCAACAAGAAGGCCCGGCCTTGCTTCAATTGAGACCAGAAGATGTTGGTTATGAAGGCTGTACATTGGCAAAGGAAGGGACAACCTCCAAGCACATTCCACAGACTGATACAGAGGGGGATCCTTTGGTGAGAAGTGGATATTTTATTCTCATCATTTGGCCTTAACAATAGTGTACAGACTCATGGTCATAGTGCTTATAGTTTTGTGTGTATTAAGGGGACCTTCGAAATAATCTAGCTTTTTTGCAGCTGAGAAAAGAGAGGCACAGAATAGAAAAGAGCCTTATAGATGGGGGATTACTGATCTGTATAGTCAGTAGGAAAATTTAGATTTGAACCCAGCTCCTCTCATTCTAACTCTGACACTTTTTCCATTGTTTGTCCCTTTTAACTACCCATTCCCTGGCATTTCTATCATCAGAAGAGTATAAAAAAAAATGAGGAATTCATGAGGATATTAACTGGCTCAATTCCCACATCAATTCATAGAAAATTGAATTATATTTTTTTGAATGGAGACTTCAGAAACGTGCAAGTTAAATGAATACTTGAAGAAACAACAGATGTTGCTCCTGAATCTGACTCCAGGATGGAATTGAGGAGGCTGATATGGACTGTTATTTGAAGGACACAGAAGCAAAGGAAAATCAATTCTCTCTTTTCTTTGTCTGCTTCCATATTATATGGTTTAATTAGTTTCAACTTCTGTAGAGTACTTCAAAGTCTTTAGATGGAAAATCATAAAAGTCTAAATGATTATTTCCCAGTACATTTTAAGTGTATCTTATTACTGGGGACAAATAATTTATTCTTATTTTGTTTTGGAAATTACTTTCTATAAATACGTAGAAGCAAAATTACTAGGTATGGGGCACTAAACTCTTCACCAGCATACTGTATTTTGAGAATGAAGATCTCAATGCTTTTATGAAACAAATAATGAAACAAATATATCGAGAGATTCTATTTTCTCCTCAAATTAAGAAGGGGAAGTAATAAAGGAATCATAAAGCTATTCTTAACTAGAATAAAACTAAGAGGTATTTCTTTAGTTGTTATTTTTACATGTGACATTTAAAGCATTATCTTGATTTTGAAAGTATGCATTTGTCCCAACTAGGTTAGTAGTCTACATCCAGGTAAAAATAATACAGTCCATCATGAATTACCCCTTAGCCCATTGATTCACACATATTGATAGAATAATTAAAATGGTAGCCTGATTGGCTTAGATGTAGAATTGCCTAGAACAGTAGGAAATGCAGTGACTTGCCCAGTGTTACAGAGCCCATATATGTAAGAAACAGGACTTGAATAAAGGCCTTTCTGGTTTCCAAGCTGGCTCTCTCCACTGGGTCCCACTGTCCTCCATTATTTATATTAACATTCCTTTCAGTTCTAAAAACATTTGTTATGTCCCAGGTGTTATCCTATTTAGTGAGGTTACAAAAAACAAAGGCTAACTTTGCCCTTTAGAAGTGAGCATTCTAATAGGAAGAAATTACATAGTAAAAGGCTCTGTTATTAACATGAAACAACTTTCCCTTATGGTGATAGACCCCTTTAGCCATGAATACCAACCTGTGTTGGACATTTTCCTCTTTATTGTTTCTAAATCTACATGGGCTACAGAGTCAAGAGCCTTAGGTTCAAATCCTGCTTTCTTACCTATGTGATCTTGAGCAGCTAACTCACTTAATCTCTCTAGATTTCAGTTCCTGAGGATGTGGAACTAAATGGACTCTGAGAATCCTTCTAGCTCTAAATCTAGTTGTACTGTGACATACTTTGAAGCCAGAGTCCTTACCATATTTAAATGGTGCCATCAGGTCAGGAACCATATCTAATTTAAGCTTCCTATATAGGTCAGTACCTAACAAAGTGCTCTGTACACAGTATGTGCTTAATAAATGCCTATTGAATTGAATGGTAGCATTCTAGTTATGGCTGATAGCTTCTCTTGGAATCCAGTTTCTCCTAGGCTACTACATTCACCAGGGTTTCTTATGCCCTGCTTTTCTGAATTGAGTTGAATTCAAGTTTCTGAAAACTTTGCTCTTCCATGCAAGGCCAACTTTTGACTTCAACTTGAAGTCCATAGCAGCAAACAGCCTTTTAACTTGGTCCTACTTCCAATGTTATACACTATCCATGTGGAAGCTCTCTTCTTTTTGCTGGATTCACTTTTTCTCAAGATATCTCCAAGTTTAAGGCTTCTCACTTTGAGTCTCTGATTCCTTCCCCTTCTTTTGTATGTTAGGGTTATGTCATCTCTTTGTCAGCACCTTGTCTGGGACTGCTTGTAACCCCTCAACACTCTGCTGTTTAAAGAAGCTCCAAAAAGCAGCCAATTACTCCAGTGCACAAAGCTTGACAGTGATAGCACCAGCTACCACGATGACACTGCAAATTCATCTCTTGAATCAATTCTCTAGAGGGTATAAAGTAAGGTGTATATAGGATTGAGCTTAGCACACGGAAAAAGACATTCCCACTGAGCAGCTGCCCATGCTTGAGGTACTAGAGGGTCAAGTTTTGCCATTCCCATTCATTTTACTCTGAAGAGTTTGTAAATAAGACATAAAAAGACTATACACAAATTTCTTGGATTAGATCAACTTTTAAGCAACATTTTATAGTGCTACTGTCAACAGAAACCCTACAGATCTCCTTTGAATCTAAGCAATATAGCTCCACTTTTTTTTAATACATAAAAAATTAGTCACATTTCCCACAAAGACTTATATGTGCTTCTTTTGGACTGGAACAAACATTACCCTAGCCCATAAGGATACTGAATGCTAGAGAACTCAAAGCAGCTGATGTTTTTCTAGAAAGTGGTTTTTGTTTTCATTGACATATCAATCCTGATTGTGCCACAGAGTCAACAATAATACAAAATATCCAGTGAATTCTTCCTGTTTCTAGTACTCGTGGTTGACTTCATTCAGTCACCTCATCCTGAGGTCAACTCCTGATCAGCAGATGGTGTGCTTGTACGGAGCAGCTGGCTTCATTCCACTCTACCCTCTCCTTTTCTCAGGGGGTTGTGTGTTTGTGTGTGTGTGTGAGAGAGCACGTACGTGTGGATGAACACTCACGGCTTTCCGTTGCCATTCAGCGGTTTCTGCTTCCTTCAGCCAAAAAGCTCGGATGCTTGGCATTATCTCCAAACATGGGCCCAGATGTCCAGCTGTGATACAGTTTCCTTTCCAATCTCCCTGCTTGAACAGCAAACATTCACAACATTGAATAAAAGAGTTATCCTGAAACCCTATTATGTCCTTACGTTTTCTCAGTTTTTCGAAGTCATAGTTGAGAGACACAGCAGGGTAGTCAAGGGCGATGTGATATTCTAAAACTGTTTCCCCCCTTCTCTTGGGTCGTAGAAGAATGTGCCTAAAGGCAGCTAATGTTAATATCTATTTTACACACACACACACACACACACACACACACACACACACACATATATATATATATATGTATATATATATATATATATACATATATATATATATATATATGAATGTATGTATGAATGAATATATAGTTCCTTTTTGTGTAGTTGGCTAAAGGCTACTTGTCTCTATAGATTTTTTTCTTCTTTTTCAGATGAATATGTTAATGAAGCTCCAACAAGCAGCCAATTACTCCAGTGCACAAAGCTGCGACAGTGACAGCACCAGCCACCATGATGACATTTTAGATTCATCTCTTGAATCAACTCTCTAGAGGATATAAAGTTAGATAGCTATAGGAGTAAGCTTAGGAAACAAAATGCATTTCCACTCAGCCACTGCCAGTGATGGAGCAGCCAGTCGAAGGTCCCTGACCAAGAGCTGTAAGCCACAAAAGAGGCAGCATATTTCAGTCAGAAAAGTCAAGACGCTCAGTTGAAATGGAAAGCTTGAATCCGTTTTTCTTTCAAGGCATTTCTGTCTCGATGGAGTCACACAAGTAGGGCTCCATTAATTAACTGGAAGAGGTCCTATGTGGAGGGCCACCAAGCAGATTGCACATGAGTTAGCCAAACTGGAATATTTTTTTTTCTCTCTAAAAGTTTACAATAAAAAGGGTTTTTTTTGGTTGTTTATTTTGTTTTCTACTTCCTTCTTGGCACCTCCCCCCTTTTTTGGGAAATATTTTCTTTTTGTTTTAACTCTGAGGTGCTGCATCCACCATGCAGGGCCCGTGTTTCCAGATCCAATTCTATCCTTACCTCCGTTGTGCCACAAGGCGCTAGTCACATGACTCCAGTAGTGTTTGTGTTGTGCTACTGCCCATTCCAAAATGGACGCCAGAGGCTCTGTACTCAATAAGCACAAATGGCATTGTGCAACCACCAGAAAACACTACTGTGAAGTGTTGGATAAGTGCCAAGTTAATTCCTAACTGCCATTTCCACAGTGATGTATTCCACCAACTTTTTAGTGTGCAAGTCACCGTTTTTATAAGGTTGTTTTTACCACAGTGGTCTTTTTAAACCACCTACCCACTTCCCAACCCCAACAATAGTTTTCTACCAGTTATTAGGGAACACTGACAAAAGGCTTGTTTAGGGCCTCATTTGTGTGAGCCTTTTCAGTGGACGAAGGAATATTTCCTATGGTGCTGTCTCACTGCCTTAAACCCAATTTCTAGAACAGTTTTACAGGTGGTTTAACTCCTAAAACCATTGGTAACTCACACTGTCTTTTCATTTTACCAACAAGACACATTGGTTCACAAAGCAGCCTCATATCTGTAAATCATGACTTTTTTTTTTTAAGAAATGGATAGGAGAAAGATCAGTATTTTTATCCTGTGAAAAGATTGCTTTGTCTTTCCTTGGACATAGGCAAGGAACCCCCAAACCCACTTTGACCATCACTTACAAGCTGAGGGAGGTAGCTAAGATTCATCCAGTGCCAGGGGATGGAGCTTTGTTTGAAGGCATAATATTTTGAAATTCCTCTCCAGCAGAGCTGGAAACATTTGATGCAGCATGAGCACAAACCTTTGGGGTTTTTCTTTCTCTCTTTTTTTCCTCTCTTTCCTGGCCCCCCCCCTTTTTTTCCCTCCTAACTTGACGCATGGTGTTTTCATTGCTATCTTTGTACAAGAAAAAGCAGAGAGTTGAATCACACGGAAGCAGTGACATCCACTGTGGAAGAGAAAGAGTTTATATTGTAAAGGAGGGTTAGTTTTGCACAGTCTACTGGGTGGGTATTGTAAATAAAAAAAAAAGGCCTTGCACAAATCAAACAAACACACTCACACAAATTGTATTTTATCCTGTTGGTGTTGAGATGTTTCACTTGCTGAGATTTCCTGTATGTTGCAAACAAATACAGAATGCAAACCCTAAAAGCTGTTTTTATCTGGTGTGTTTGTCCTGTATTTACAGTTGGTATGACTATGCAGGAGTTATCAGTGCTGGAGTGAGCATGTTTCCAATCTGTACATGAAGCCAATACATTTTCAGAAATTTGAATGATTTTAAAGTGCATCTGGCATGGCAGGCTGTAAACAGATTGCATGATAAACTTGATCGGATTCATTAGTGAAAGTTCTGGCCATAAGAAATAACTTGTTTCAAACACAATCCAAGGGCTTGGGTAATGGTGTAGATATGTACTGTACCATTAAAAAAAAACAATAAAGTGTTACCTTCAGGATGTACAATTGGTGCTACTCTCTGTGACCACCCAGGGGTCAGTTGCTATATAACACAAGACAAAGACATCCCTGCAGTTTTCAGTGTGTTACTAAGTCTCTAGGTCCCTTTGTGGTGCTATTGTCCTAATAGAAATCACAATGGAGTTCGTGCATGTAGAATTTTGACAACTTGATTTCGGGGCCCCGAAGGTAGATTGGTTCTGTGGTGTAACATTGACATGCGTAGCTGGCTAAGTGACTAGTTGCCCTTGTATGAGACACAAGTGTAAAAGAAAATCAGAAAATCTTTCCCTGCCATTTCTGAGAAATCCAAACGAACCATGAACAACATAGACAGAACCTCCTGCAATACATCTCAGTGAGTCCACCTAGTTTACAAATGAAACTTGTTTGTGAAACATTTGTCTGTATACATTTTATATTTTGTACATTTTTGATGTAACATATCATGTAAATAGACAGAAACAGTGAAATAAATCATCTGAAAGTTTTGTAGTCTTTGTAAAGCCCTGATAATAAGTATTTGGTGTCCTCGGACTTAACTGGATGATGTATTTTCTATTGGTTTATTGTTCCTCTAGCTTGTAAACCAGCTTGCATATATATTTTTTTTTCCTTTTCCTTCTGGCAAATGTGCACACTGTATCTGTCTAAATTATTACTTTGCCATTAAAGTGGAATTATTTATTGAAAACAAAGTCTGGTGTCTATATAATGAGAAACACAGAATAAATGTAGTCATTAAAGAAGCATGTACTTATTAATGAAATGTCAAGCTTTAAAATGTGACACAGTACTAATATGCCACAATTTAAGACCAGTCCTAATAAATGAAGATCAAGATTAGAATGCAATTAAAAATTATTTTACTAATAACAAAGGACAAAATGCTATAATTCTCAGGGTTAAAAAATAATAATTTCGATAAAACAGATTCTCCTGTCACATCCTCATTCACCACAGCAACCAAGTCAACAAACATCATTACCCACAGGATGAATATTTCAAACCTTAGTCTGTCTTTCCAACAATGATACTGAGTATGACCTTCTTGCTCCCATAAAAGGAAACCAGCCCTGCTTATGCAAAACAGATGCTACTCCAACAACCACAAAGAAACGTGTTTATGCATATTCTATTTAAACTTGTGCATGTGTACACACACATAAAAATATACATGCATACATACACATATATCTATATACATATATAGATACATGTATGTGTAATTAAATGCACATATGCTTAAAATTTATACCAACTATTCAATAAATAAAATAACTTTTGAGATAGTAATTTATACTACAGAAAATATATATGTATATATGTATACATTTCCAGATACAAATTTATCTTTTAAAATCATTCTTGTAATGTGTTATTAAAAGTTATTTGATAGCACTTTATAATTGATATAAGTAAATGACTTTAAAATGAGATGATAAAAAAAAATTCATCTCTGCCTAGAAGAATTAACTTAGCTATTCCATAAAAGCAGCTGCGTTATAATGGGATGTTGGGAATCTATACAATCGCAACAAGATGCGTTATTATTTACCTGGAATAAATAAGATGTCAGAAATGAAAACTGGAAGGGTATCAATCAATCAAAAAGGACTTTTTAAAAATCACTGATTATTAAGCTCCTATGTTCCAGGCTTAATGCTAGGGATAAAAAGACAGAAGTGAAGCCAATCCTTGACCTCAAGGTATTTATATTCTAATGGGTTGAGGGGATATTCACACATATAGCTGGGTCCCATTTAGTGTGAATAACGAATCCCATGAAGCATTCGTATATATCCAAATTCATATCATTTGAAGCAATAATTATGTAAAATATGATCATTGGTTCCAAACTCATGGAAATATCCAGTGTACATTCAAATAATGTGAACACTTCATGAAATTCATTGTTCATTCTAATTAGGACTTGGCTAAACTTATTTCAAAACAGATAGAAGATAACATGGAGAAGAGAGTCAGAGAGAAAAAAAAGATTATTAGAGCTGTGTGAGTCTGGGCAAGTCACATAACCCTACTGCCTAATCAAAAAAAAAAAAATTAGCATCTAGGGGGTCCAGGAAAATCTACCTCTAGAGCATGGCATTTGAGCCAAGTAATGAAAGAAATCAGATTCCAATAGGTGGCAATGAGTTAGAACACACTCCAGTCATGGTGGGACCACGAATGCAAAGACATGGAGTATGTACAGGTAATCAAGTCTGGCTGGATTATGGAAGGATTGGATTGGAAAGTGGCAATGTGTAACAAGATTGGAAAGGTAGGAAGGGACCATGCTCTGATTGTTGTTCATGGTGGTGGTGGGTTTTGTTTTTTGTTTGTTTGTTTTTTTGAGAAGCAATCAGGATTAAGTGACTTGCCCAAGGTTATACAGCTGTTAAGCATCTGAGGCCAGATTTGAACTCAGGTCCTCCTGATTCTAGGGCCAGCACACCATCCACTGCCCCACCTAGCTGTCTCAGTGACCATATTTTGAAGAGCTTTAAAGGCCAAACACAGCAGTTTATAAATAATTCTGTAAGTCATAGTCCCTGGAGTTTATTGAGCAGGAGATTAACAAAGTTACAGATCCTTTATAGGAAAAATCACTTTAGTGACTGGATTGTAGTGGAGGTGCAGCAAGACAGGGAGACCAATTAAGAATCTATTGTAATAGTTTGGAAGGAAGGTGATAAGGTCCTTTACTGTGATGATGGCCATATGACTGGAGAGAAGGGGTTATAGGTGAGAGGTGTTAATACAGGTAAAAAGTTGGCAACAAATCGTATACATAAAGTGAGAGTAAAATGTTGAGAAAGTAACTAAAATGATAGTCATGGTTGACAGAAATAGGAAAGTGTAAAAGAGGTGAAGGGGGTTTTGTTTTGTTTGTTTGTTTTTGAGGGGAGAGAGGGAAACATAGTGGATTTGGTTTTCAACATGTTTAGTTTGAGATGCCTAGATGAGATCCACGTGGAAATATATACCATTTAGCTGGTAAGATAGAGTTAGACTCTGAGGCAGTTATTAGGACTGGGAACGATCATCCCAGAGATGATGATTAAACATATGGGAACCAATGATTTCACCCAGTAAGAAATGAAGACCAGGAAGGTAAGGGAGAATGGACCCTGAAGGCTGTAAATCCTTAGATCTTTTTCTAAAATGTTCTTAATACCCAGTCTGGTCAATATGGGCTAAGCCCCACACTAAGTACTGAAGATACAAAGGCAAAAAAGTTCTGACTTTCCGAGAATTCATAGTCTAACAGGAGAGATAATTTGCAAGCAAGTAGAAGCAAAGAAGAAATATGCAAAACAAACTGGAAATTATCACAAAAGGAAGGCACAGATTAAAAAAAATGATTTTTAGCTGGAACTTGAAGGAAGTCAGGCAAAGGAAAATGATGACCTTATTCTAATTTTTAAAAATAGTTTTAAATGCACAAAATAATATATCAGATCACAGAGGAAAGCAGTTGTATTGAAATTCAGTCACTAAAAAAATAGGTCCATAGACCTCCTAAGTTAACAATCCCTTCATTTTTGAACCTAAACCAGAATTATAAGTTATGTCTTAGATTTACCAGAATTATTCAAATCAAGGTTTGTGACTGTCTGCAGAAGAACAAGAGAATCATTCTCCAAATACTTATAACTTGCTTTACCCTATAAGCTAATTTGTCTTTTTTTAAGATCTTGAGTAGACCACTTTTCTGGTGAAACTGCCAGACAATTGGACTGAAAGTTACAGTTAGAATGATTTGGGAACAATTTACTGACCATATGTCAAATACTACATTTTTTGTTTGTTTTTTTCTTACAGAGAGTTAATTGAATTTCATTTTTCAGGACCTATGCTTGGTAACAAGATCAAGGTCTCACATTCATATCATGCTTTATGGCTTCCAAAGTATTTTCCTCCCAGCCATCCTGGGAGGTAAACAGTATGTTATTCCCCATAACAGATAACTAATGTCAGAGCCAAGACTCAGTCTTCTGATTCCAACTACAATGCTGTCCCCATTCAAACATTTATTCAATACACACATATACAGACACATGTATGCATGTTTATTTTTGTGTATACAGATCTACAGATATATATAGATATAGATATATGTGTGTGTGTGTGTATATGTGTGTGTGTGTACATGCATGCACTCATGTATATAATTATACAGTGGGTAGGTGACACAGTTGATAGAATGCTGGGTCTGGAGTTAGGAAGACTCATCTTCCTGAGTTCAAATCCATCCTCAGATATTTATTAGCTATGTGACCCAGGGCAAGTCACTTAACCCTGTTTGCCTTAGTTTCCTCATCTTTAAAATGAGTTGGAGAAGGAGATGGTAAACCACTTCATCATCTTTGCAAAGAAAACCCCATGAAGCATCAGGCAAAAATAAAAATGACTCAACAACAACATATGAAGTCATATTACTGTTATTGTTATTTGTCCTTTGTTCTCAAAGAGGACCAATGACATCAGAAAGGTAATGTATTGACTTGCAAGTGAATTGCATTTAAGTGAGGCGGGGCTGTGCAAAGTCACCAGCCTCACTTTCTCCTCTGCATCCATCTGGGTCCAGTCGCAATGTATAGATTAGGATAACTGGAGATGGCTTCAGGTGGAGTGAGACTTAGGGAATCACAGAGGGTGTGTGTGTTGTGTGTGTGTGTGTGTGTGTGTGTGTGTGTATGTGTGTATGCGTGTGTGTATGTTTATGTACCTTTGCATATGTATATTTATATATGTATATATGTACATATATATATAAACATATTTTTCAATATGATTGGCCTCCTTTGTAATACTGTAGTTTTTATTTTACATATTTAAAAGCATTATTCTGGGAAAAGTCCGTAAGTTTCACCAGACTGCTGAAAGGGACCATGATGGACCAAAAGCTTCAAAACCATTGTTACATGTATTCTGTCTGTATCCTGGGCCATTTCCAGTTGTCCTGATCTATGTCTGGCCACTGAACCCAGATGGTTCTGGAGGAGAAAGTGAGGCTGGTGATTTTGTACTGCCCTCCCTCATTTAATTCCAATTCATTTGCATGTAATGGCATCACCTCTCTGATGTCATGATCCTCTTTGAGAATGAAGGACAAATAGCAGTGTCAATTTTAGAGCAGAAAAAGCCATCATAAGCAAAAGAACTGGACCTTTGGTTTCATTTTTATAGGGAACATCTGGATGAGAATATTCACTCAGCCATGTTAGTCAGCATTTACTCCATACCTTGGAGTCTTGGAAACTTGGAGAGTTGCCTAGAACACTAAAAGGTTAAGTTACTTGCCCCAAGTCACATGGCCAATATATATTAGGAATAGAACTTGAACTCAGGTCTTCCTGGCTACAAGGGCAGTTCTCTATCTGTTACACAATGTAGCTTCTCTAGAGTAGAAAGAAAATAAGAAAATCTAGTCCCTTTATAAAATTCATAAATTCTGTTATTTTCCTCAAGAATATTCCTCAGGCCTTTTTTTTCTTCTTTTAATGTATTAATAATGTCAACATTATATTAAACCTAAGTCTCTTCACATAGTTCTAAACAGTATTTACACTCATAGAAAGCAATATCTAAATATATTCCACTTGACCTTAAAATAAGAGCTTTTAGAAGATGTGATTTACTTGGCTTGCTCTTTGCATAAGGACTTGGCCAGATGGGTTGACCCAAGTGAGAAGTTCAGTGGTAAGATCTAAGGAATCCAGTCTCGCTGGGTGATATGTTGTTCTTGAAGTATTGCCAGTAATGGAACCAGATGGAATCAAGGATGGCTGCTGTTACCAACTCAACTAAGCTTAGCTTTGGAGGAAAAAAGCAGACCTTTAAAGGTTCATTTTGTTATTTTTAATTTTTACATTTAGAGAATTTATTTCTAAAAATACAAAAATTAAAAAGGGAAATGTTCTAAAGGAATGAATTTGGAACCATAGAGTCATGAATGTTTCAAATATTTAAAGCTGGTACTTGAGACCACTTAAAAGATTAAAAAAAAAAAGCTCAACCTGGCTGCTTGGGGAAATGTAGTCAAATTAAAAAAAAACAATAAAATACATGTGTTAACAAAAAGGCCAATTTCTACTCTTTTGAAAATTACCAACAGATATCCCCCTATTCTATATGCTATAAGTTCTTAAGAAATAGAGATAGAAGTAGGAATTGGATATGTGATTTCAGTGACATATGGTACACCTGAGTGATGAAAATCCCCTCCAAAACTTGTCAATACCTTCTCTATAATTCACAATATTAAAGAGTCACTGTGAGCACCCAGAGGAAAGTGATGGCTAAGATCACATAACCAGGATGTGTCAAGGTGGCAATTGAACCAAGGTCTTTGCTTTTTAAAGGTCAGTATTTGATTATATACTATGCTGCCTCTCCAGAAAGAAATACTGGTTACAAAATACTGGAGATGAAAAAAAAAACTCGATGAAGATGAATAATATATTCCCAATTACATATTTTGTCTAGTATTTTTGTTAGGCACAACTCTTTTCCTATTACTGGGTTTTAGAATTTGATACTTTGGCTAAGATGAAGGGGTATAGATGAGTAGGAAAGGGCCATAAGACATTGAGCACCAACATAAATATTTTTCCATTTGGAATGGAGATTGAAATTTCCCCAGATGTAGTTTGGAAAGCCTCTAGTTGTAAGGACTTTTCTATCCCAGTGGCCTGAATGGAACAAATCCAACTCAGTGCCCTTTGGAGTTGATGGGAAACTTGTTTGCTCTTCTTGAGTCAATTATCACCCACCCTTTTTTAAAACCAATTTAGAAATTATCCATTTTTCAGAACTTTCCTCTAAAATGGTAGAGCCATTCTTATCTTCCCTTACTAATGCATTAAAAAAACTTTTTTCAAACTGAAAACATGTTCTTCTTTCACTGTCACAAGAGTAGCATCATAAATAAATTTATTTTGCTTGCCTGTATGCGAGGAAAGGGTATTTCTCTAATAATTTGATGTTGTTTTATAGCCTTCTGTATTTGTTTTTCTAGATGGCATAGTGGATCTAGTTTTAGACTTGAGTCAGGAAGACCTGAGTTCAAATCTTATCTCAGACTTTTATTAGCTATATGATCCTGGACAGTCAATCAATCAATAACATATATTAAGTGCCTACTATATACCAGGCATTATGCTAGGTACTGAAGATGCAAAAAGAGGCAAAAGAATTCCTGCCCTCAAGAAGCTCACAGTCTTTTGAGGAAAATGAGCAGGCAAGCAATTCTACACAAAGAGGCTTTATACAAGATAAATGGGAAATTATAGAGGGAAGGCAATAGAATTAAGAGGGGTTAGGAAAGGCTTCCTCTAGTCAAAGATGGGGTTTTAGCTGCAACTTGAAGGAAAACAGGGAAGCCAGAAGGCAGAGATGAGGAGTGAGAGTATTCAGGCATGGGGAAGACAGAGAAAATTCTAGGATCTAAGAGATGGAGGGTCTTATTTTTTGAAACAGCCAGGAGACCAGTGTCATTGGTTCTGAGTAATTGCTGAGGAGGAAAGTGTAAGGAAAAAGGAAAGGTAGGAGGGAACTAGTTTATTAATGGATTTGAAAACCAAGTAGAGAATTCTATGTTTGATCAACAGATGCAATTGGGAGTCGTTGGAGATAATTGAGTAGGTAAGGGGGGGGGAGGGATGATATGGTAATGCAACTTAATCTCTTTCAGCCTCAATTTATTCATCTGTAATATGGAGATAATAACAGCATTTACCTCACTGGGTTCTTGAGGATCAAATGAGAAAATAAATAATAACTTAAAATTTTTAAGGTGCTATATAGATATCAATGATTACTATTACTAATTATTATAAGTATTTCTTTTTATTAATAATTAAGGGAAATTCAGTTTGTGTCCCCCAGAGTTTAGTACAGTTTCTCACAGTTATTTAGAACTTTTGACTGACTATCGAAGTATATATGTATTGTGGGTGTGGGTGTGGGTGACATGTACATACATGAGGAATTTAAATCTGGAAGGAAAGTTAAAGATCATCTAGCCCAATGACCCATTCTATAGATGAGCTAACTGAGGCACAGACAAAAGAGACCGGTCCAAATCATATAGCCAGTAACTAATGGAATGGATATTTGAACTCAGACCTTCTCACTTCAAAGTAACAAAATGAAGGGAGTTGGACTAGAAGAAGAGGAAGGTCCCTTTTGGATCTAAGATTCTAAATATCCTCTTACCTATGCACCAAAATAATCTCTTCCCCACCTTACCTAACTCTCAAGCCATCAGTGCGACTGTTTCAACTCAATATTAAGAAGAAAATATGTTGATTGAAATATTATACATCAGATATTGATAACCAATAATTATTGAGCTATTCTACTGATATTTGGAGTTATAATATAGATGATTCCAAGTATGATGAATCTGCAATTATTAGAATTAAAAGTAGTTGACACAATGAAGTAGGGATTTTGGGGTATCATGAGGGATACCTGGGATTTTCTCGGTGTCTCTTAAATCATAGCCATAGCCTGTGATTAGCCATGCAGACAGCATATGTGAATTACTTTTATAGATTATTCTAATCATCTGACAAATTCTTAGAGCATGAGTACACACACACACACACACACACACACACACCTACCTGTGATCTCATAGGTGTAGGAAATTCCCACTGTGAAAACTACCTCAATTAATACAGGTCACAACTTATAAGTAATTTATAAACTTAGGTAGCCATTATGGGCACTCAGAGGTTAAGTAATTTGTCCATGGACTCAAAGATAAAATATGTCAAAGGCAGGACATAAACACAGGTTTTCTTAACAAACTGAATTTTTACTTTAAGGGGACTGACTTTTCCTCTCCTTTCTGCTTTAGTAGATAGAGACTTGACCCTAGTGACTGGTACATCAGGGTTCAAGTCTGAATTCTGACCCATATGACTGCTTTGTGAAACTAGGCAAGTTATCTCGATTCCTAGTATTTGGGGCAATTCCTTAGAGTTACAGAGAAGGTTCTATGCTGCATTTGTATAGGCCCAATTGGCAGATAACACTAAGAAAGAACAGCCCAGAATGAACAAATAACATTAGAAAAAAAGATTCCCAATTCCACAGAGGTGCCCTTTACCTGTGAAGGGTAAAAGTAACCATCCTCAAAGGGACATTAAGTCCAAGGTCTTGCTATATTACAAATACAGACTTTAACAATATTGGAGCATTTAGCCAATAAACAGTATCAGTACCCAACCATTATCATATTCTGAACAACTGCCCACAACAACTTGGATCAGTCAATAAATATTTACTTAATGCCTACTATATGCCAAGCAATGTGCCGTGGGACATAAAGTTGGTCCATAAAAAGTTAAGAATTGTTTTTGAATAAACATCATGCAAATACTCATAATTTCCAAGCTAATCAGAACAGAATTCTTTCAAATTATAGATACCTAGCAGAGAACAAAACTGTGTGGTAATAAGATGAAGTATAGATGCTATTGAAGGACCTATCTGCTATGGAGAATGCTCTCAATGAGTATCTCACAGGGGATGAATTTAAATTCTAATTAAATTAAATTAAATTCTTATACTTTAATTCAAACTAGAAGAAACAGTTATTTTATCCATATCTGCAATAGCTCATAGAACATTAAGTATAAAACAGTAAAAGAAAGAGAGTGACTTATCCTAGAACCTTCTCTAATAATAATAGTTAACATTTATATAGTGTTCCAAGATCTGCAAGGTGCTCCAAATGGGAGACTGCAGCAATTGTATAACATGATTCTTTTTTGGGGGGGGCATGGAATCAAGAGTGGGAAAAGATAGACAAAGAGAAGAAAATTTAGATGATATAAAAACAAAATATATGAATTAAATTTATAAAATGAACAAAAGTTACATTTTATAAAAAATACCAAAATGGAATTTTAGGTCTTAGAGATTATCTAACCCCAACCCTTCACATTAAAGATGAGAAAACTGATTCCTAGAGAGCAAGTTAATAAATTGTACATAGTTTAGGGAAGAATTTGGGTGAGATCCCTGACTGGTCAAGGCTTTTAACATTGAGAATTAAAATTCAGTTATATGGATTAGGTAATTATCCAGAACCACTTATTGTCTGATGATCATATGCTAAATGTCCTATTAGCTTATTTCAAGAAAAGACTCACTCTATTTTGTCAAATTATAAGGCTTTTAATTAAAATTTGTTTTTGTTAAGTAGGTAGATAAAATATGTACTTGTTTTTGTTTGTTTAAGGTTAGGACTTTTCTCTGAATTCACTTGATGTTTTTCAAATGTTGATATTTGTATATTTTGATTTTCCAACAATTCTCTAATTAAATATTTTTGTTTACAGCTTTAAAGGTTAAATTGCTTCCCAGTCCAGAGATATTTTCACTACAGTTTATTTCAGAATCTGCTCCCAGAGAATCTTGTCTCTCATGCATGAGCCACAAGTCTGAACTGAATGTATCCCTATGCCATATTAATATACTTTCCCCAATAAATGACACCACAACCAGCCCTTTCACTTCAACATGGCCTTTAATTGCCTAGCCACAGGACAGGAAAACACAGAAGGCACTCAGAGGCATCAGGACAAGTCTTTTCCAATTTTACAGCCAGCTTGTAAATTGTAAAATGAGACCCTGTCTCATTTATCTTTGCTTATAATCAGTGCTTAATGGATATATACCAAATAAATCCTATTTGAACTAAACTTGTAGACAAAAATATGTACATAAAGTACAATTTTGAAACTTTAAATATTCTCCAGGTAATGATTCTGTATATTTGAGTCTAGGAAAACCACAATCTCCAAAGAGTCAAAGTTGTAGGTGACCCAAAGGGCAACGAGGAAAAATGTTTAATGAATACAAGTAGGCTATAGAATATTTCTGTTGATGGAAGCTAGAAGTGGAATAAGGGATTGCACTCAGGAAATATATAATCAGAAAAAGAGTTGGGATAAGTCATTTAAAGAGGGCAAGAGATAAGATGGACAACTTGATATAAGCTGCACTGACATCTATCACATGTAAAGGAATATGGAGAATGACTTCTAGCAGATTGTGGACCTCATTGGAAGACAGGAAAGCATGAAGATGACTGTCATAGTTCACACAGCTGTGGGTAGGTTTTGATCTACTACGATGGATAGAGAACATTTTTAAAAGTGAAGTAAGGCAGCTAGGTGGCACAGTGGATAGAGCACCGGCCCTGGATTCAGGAGGATCTGAGTTCAAATCTGACCTCAGACACGTAACATTTACTAGCTGTGTGACCCTGGGCAAGTCACTTAACCCCATTGCCTAGAAAAAAAATGTGAAATATAATTTAAAAGTATGATGCTAGTACTGGAGTATTTGCCTCTTCCTCCTATCTGAATAGATGGAAACTGAAGGAAATCTGGGAATGTATTCATATATTACAATATATCATCTTATAAAAATTGTATTAAATTTTATAAAAATACATTGTATATTATATAGCTTCCCCTCAGTGGTAAAATATATGCATATGTGTGTATATGTATGCATGTATATATGTGTATGTGTGCATATATGTGAGTATGTGGGGGAAATCTGGGAATACAAACACATACATATACACACACACATACACATATATGTAAAATCTTTCAACTGAGGAAAAATCTGGGAATATATAATATTAATAAATTATATATTACATAATATCATATTATATAGTCTACAAATATTTATTTATAATTCTATAAATATTCTAAAATATAATAATGTGATATACACACACATATTCCCAAATTTCCCCCCAGAGGAGACTGAGAACCAAGAGATTCAGGAAATCCTACTCATAGACCTAGATCTTTTCATATATAGCATTTCTGTCACAAAAGGTCATAAGTTTAAGAAATATTCACAATCCATGAAGATAGACTGAGATTGAAGAAAAGGGGAATGCATTGTTTTATTAAATAAAACTGCTCATGTTCAAAGTATCCTGTTTATAAGGATGAAAAAAAAATGTTCCCGTAAGTATGGAGGCTGGAGTTGGCTAGAGATGGCTGGAGTGGCCAGCTGGTATGGTGGATAAATGGGAACGAATTCCAGCTTTGCCTCGTAGCAGCGTAGGGGCAGGGGATCTGCAGTATGCATTGGAAATTTCCCTCCTGACAGAATTAATTGCAAGAAATATGCAAGATCTCCAGAGGACCATGGATAAATAATGTGCAAAGCAGATGAAAATGTATTCCTCTTGCCAAGCAAATGTGGCCAACTGGCTTGAAGAAGAAAGTAAATTTTGAAGTGGCAGAGAGAAACTGTGTGACCATTAATTTCAAAGAAAGGTCAGACTATAGATCTCTAAAGTGACAGAAAGGCAAGGCAGGAAGACAGAATGGAAATTGAACCAGCTATATACATCTTATTTTCTCATCCCCTTTTCTGAGGAAATAGTTCCATTCATTAAATGGACAAAAAGGTGACATATTGACAGCAAACCAGTATTGATTTAGTCAATTATACATTGAAATATGACAAGTTTAGAGGATTTACTAACTTAAATATAGAAAATATGATGAAAAACAACAAAAAAGTTTAAGATTTTTATAGCCCCATATGTGATTGCAAAAAATAATAATGACCTGTCTAATAATAATGGAAAAATACATTATGCTACATGAACTATGAAAATTGAATTTAATGAAATAGAATATTTAATTCAATTAAGACCAACTAGTACAAAGAGTATAAGCACATTTGGAAGGATCTTTCCTCAAATAATTTAATGGAAAAAAAAGTTGAGTGAGAAAAAGAGTATCTACTCACTAACTATAATCAACGGAAGAAAAATAAGTGAAAATGAATGGACAAAAAAATCCCCATAGAAACTTAAAGGTAGTGATTGAATAGTAGTATGATACTGTGATGAAACTGATTATTTGACAGTAAAATGTTTTTAGAGGTAGCTGGGTGGTGCAGTGGCTTGAATCCTGCCTCAGATGCTTAGTACTTTTACCACAGGCAAGTCAATTCATCTTTTTCAGACTCAGTTTCCTCATCTGGAAAAAGGGAATAAAACCTACCTCTCAATGTTGTTGAGAGGATCAAATGAGATAAAACCTGTGAAGTACTTGGCAAACCTTAAAGCACTATATAAATGCTATACATAATGATTGCTGTTATTACATTTAGTTTTTTTACATGTGAAGCTGAGTTTCTAGTAAATCAATAATGTAATAAACACCAAATATTTAGACAACCTAAAACTATACAATAACATTTATATAGCTCTTCACAACCTGGTGAGGTGGGTGCTATTATTACTTCCATTTTAGAGATGAGAAAATAGAGGCTGAATGAAAAGAAATAATAATATGCTAATAACAGAAAGGTAAAAAAAGGTTATAAGTGGGAAAATATAATATTAGAGGCAAATGAAAGAAAATATAAAAGTAACTCGTTACTTTAAATGTGAATAATCAAACAATCCAATTAAACAAATGAAAAAAAAAGCATGACAGATTAGGTCAGAAAACAAAACCTCACAATCTGTTGCATACAAGAAACATATTTAACAAATAAAGATATAATTAGAATAAAAAAGAAGGAATGGGAAAATTTTCTATTCATCAAGTGAATTTTTAAAAAGCATGAATTGTATTCATTCTATATAGCAAAGAAAAAGTAACTATTAAAAATAAAACAGGATAAATTTAGAATCTACAATATGCTGAAAGAAACCAAGCAAAAGTTGATGTTTCCTTTATGACTAGATACTAAAGCATTTGGAGCATTTAAGTTTATAGTATTAAACTTTTCTAGTTTATAGCATTAAAAAAATATTGTATTGTTTATAGTGTTAAACTTAAATGCTCCAAATGCCTTAGCATCCAGTCATAAAGGAACATCAACCGAATCATAAGAATACATAGGCAGTAACACAATAAAGCTAAGAGTTTTCAATGTTCCTCTCACAGTTTTAGATAAGTCTAACTGAGAAATAAACAGAAAGGTAAACATAGAGCTGAATAAATTGCTGGAGAAACAAGAGCTAAAAGATTTGTGATGTCTTCTAACGAGGACTCTGCAAGACTATATGAAATACTGAACATCACATGGAGTTTTTTTTAATGGCCATGTACTAGGGCAGAGAGATATTGAAAAAAAATATAAAAAGAAAAGAAGCAGTAAATACATCCTTTATAGACCAAAACCTAATAAAAAGTCATTAGTTCCGGGAACACAAACAAAAGAAACAGACCCAAATGGTAAATTAAAAATGAAATCCTAAGTAATAAGTAGGTCAAAGAACAAATGAAACACTGAATAAGTATGTGAAAGATTATGATAATGATCAAACAACAGACTGGAATTTCTGCATTGCAGCTGAAGCAGTCATGGTTGGGGGGAGGAATCATATCCCCACAATTATATTAAGAACATAGAAAAAAAGATGATGAATGAACAGAAAGTGCATTAAAGTCAACAAGTAAGCAAACCTCAAATAAGCACAAAAGAGATAATAATTATTTGAGGAACAATAGACTAACTGGAAACCAAATAAATAAACAAATGAATGAATGAATAAAAGAAACCATAGAAATTATCAATAAAAACTAGTTCTTCTAAAAGACTAATATAATTGATACTTCTGATTAATCAGATAAAAGAGAAGAGGGCAAAAATTCAAATCAGTAAAACAGTGAATGAGCAAAGTGAAATCACAACAAAACCAGAAGAAATAAAAAGAATGCTTAGAATCTACTGTGCACAGTTATATGCTAGCAAGACTGAGAATACAAAAAGAAATGGAGAAATACCCTCAGAAATATAAAATACCCATGCTTTTTGAAGGCCAGATAGAAATGTTAAATAACCCAATTCCAGTAGATGAAATCAAACTAAATGTGAAGGAACTACCAAAGGAAAAGCAAACTCCTGGTCCTCATTGATTCACAAATGAATACTATGATTTTTTTAAATTTTTAAAAAAAAATTTAAATTAAAAAAACTTTAATTTTTTAACTTTTTAAAAATTCTCATTTGAGAATGAAGGCACCCTACTAGAATCACTTTATGAACAAAATACAGCTACCACCATAATAATAATAACAATAATAATAACATTTATATAGCATTTACTATGTGCCAGGAATTGTGCTAAAACATTTTGCAAATATTATCTCATTTGATTAGCATAAGAATCTGGGGGAATGGGTGCTGTTATCAAGATCATTTTAAAATGAGGAAACTGAAACAAACGGAGGTTAACATAGCTAGTAAGTAATTAGGCCTAGATTGGAACATAGGTTTTCCAGCTTTACAGATATTTGGGATGGGATCAAACTGGATTAGGAGTATTTGGAATTGGATTTTGTTATTATTTTATAGAAGTGCAGTTGATTTTTGAGAGCTTATTTTATAACCTTCAATTTTTCTGAGGCTCCAGACCCAATGCTTTATTCACTTTGTCAACTAGTTGCCTCATGCTTAAACTTAATACTTAAATCAGAATGGGATAAAACAAAGAAAGAATACTATAGACCAATATCATTAATGAATATCAATTAAAAATTTTAAACAAAATTCTGCCAAATGACTACAGTGATTTATCTAAGAAATCATTCATTCTGACCAAGTTATATTAATGACAGGGATAAAAAGTGGTTCAACTTTAGGAAAACAAACAAAATTAATCATAGTAAAAAACAAAGCATCTCAAACCATATGATTATCTAAAATAGATACAGAAAAAGCCTTTGACAACATACAATATTCATTTATCCTAAAAACCAAAGTATAGGCTTAGAAGGACCTTTATTTTACATAAAAAATCATATATCCAAACCCAAAAGTGAGCATCATAGGCAGTCTAGTAATACACTAGAACCTCTTCCAATACATATGAGAGCAAAGCAAAGATGCTCACTCTCACTACTAGTATTTGATAGAGTTCTGGAAAAGCTAGCAACATTAATACAAAAGAAAGAAATTAAAGTCATACAGATAAGAAAAAAGGAGACAAAATTATCTCTACTGATGATATGTTGATATACTTAGAAAATCTCATGGAATCAAAGATATTAGTAATTAAGACAATGAAAAGCTTCAGCAAAGTTGCAAGATATAAAATAAACCCTCAAAAATCAATTGTATTCCTGTATCATAATAACAAAATCTAAGAAGCCACAGAAAGTTAAATCCCACTTCAAGTAACTGAAAAATGCACAAGATATCTGGTGATCACTCTGCCAAATCACACAAAAGACTTGTATAAATTCCATTACAAAGCTCTCCCTAAAGAAATAAAGAATAACTTACATACCTGGAAGAATATTCAATGCTCATGGCTAGGCCATGTCAATATAATAAAAATAACAATACTAAAAGAGTTACCTTATAGAAGTTAATAACAAGAGAATAAAATTCATTTTTAAAAAAGATCAAGAATGTTAAGGGAAACTATTAAAGAACATAGATACAGAGGAAGAATAGCATTTCCAAAGTTCAAACCGTAATATAAAAGAGTAGTCATCAAAACCACCTGATGCTGATTAAAAAGTAAAGAGAGAAATCAGTCTAGCAGATTCCCACAGGGAAAATAAAAAACAATGGAACTCAAACACAATATTTGATAAATTAGGAAACACAAATTATCTGGTAAACTGCTCCATATTTAATAAAAACTATTAGGGACACTAAAAAGTAGTATGGAAAAAATTAGGCTTAGGTCAATACCTTATACCATGTTTCACAATACATTCTAAATGGATATTCAAACTATAATATAGATTATATTTTTTTCTAATTAAAAGAGATTTGGATTATATGCCTTTCACAGCAATGGGTAAGAGATGTATTCTTAATTGAACAAGGGATTGAGGCAGTTACAAAAGAGAGATAACCTGCATTAGATGAAATTGAGAAGTTTTTACACAATCCATATTAATGTATCTGTGATAAGAAGGGAAGTGATTGAATAGGGCGAAATGATCTTTGTATCAAATTCCTCTGATAAGGTTTGGCATCCAACCCTTATATACTATAAACATACTATATTATAGAAATATATGCTATATTATATACCAAATTAGTATACCAAATATACTATATTATAGAAACATGTTTATATGCATATATGTGCATGTATGTATATAGTATGTGTGTATATGTATATGCCATTCTCCAATTAATAAGTGGTCAAATACTTTAAATAAACAATTCTTTAAAAAATTCCTAATATTTACAACTGCATAAAAGAATGTTCCAAATCACTGATAATAAGAAATGCAAATCAAAGAACTCTGAAATTTCACCTCACAAATGGTAATTGGCAAAGATGATAAGAAATGACAGTAGTTCATGTCAGAGTGGTTGTGAATATTAGGCACAATAATACATTATCAGTGCAATAGTGAAGAGGACCAAGTATTTCGGAGAGCAATTTGGAATTACACAAAGAAAGCAACTAAAATATCCATACCTTTGACTCCAAGAGTCCACTACTGAGCTAATAGCTCAAAGAAGTCATTGATTTGAAGAACGTGGCCAAATACATCAAAATAACTGTACTAATGCTTTTCAAGATCACAAAGAACTGAAAACAAGCTAAATGCCAACTGATTTAAGAATGGTTAAACAAATTATGGTACATGAATGTAGTAGACTGTGCTTTAAGAAATGATGTATGTGATGAACACAAAGAGGCATGCAAAGGTCTACATACAATGATTCAGATAGAAGTAAGTAGAGCCAAGAAAACAATATATACAATAAGTTCAACAACATACATGGGAAGAATAATGACATAAAAAATGTCAAAAGTGAACGTGTGAAAACTATTGAGATCAAGCAAAACACTAAAGAAGGGACAGGAGAAGACACTGTAGACTCACCCCCTTCTAGAGGTGGGAGGTCCACAGATGTTGCACATTGCTCATATATTCAGACTTTTCCAATGTGTTGATTTATTGTATAAACTTTCCCCTCCTTTTTCTTTTTCTTTTCCTTTAAAATATACTATTTGATAAATGGAATGGCTTTAGAAAAGTGGGAGGGGAAAGGATACTGCAAAAAACTATGATACTGTAAAAAAAATTTTTTTAAAAAGAAAAACAAAAAGATAAATAGGAGGCTGAGAAAGTTGTAACTTGCCCAGGGTTTTACACATTTAGTAACAATCTGATTCAAAATCAGATCTTCATTATTCTAAGGTCAGTACCCTATCTAAGTGACTAACTACAAAGTTAAGATTCTTTGTCTTTTCTGTGTCATGGCTCTCTTTGGCACTAGGAATCCCTTATCAGAATACTTTCTTTAAATGTATTATGAATTAAACTGAAACTATTATCAAAATACATTTTTAAAAACTGAAAATGTTCATGGATTCTAGGTTAAGAACTCTTTTGAATAAAGCAATGAGTCATATCCATAAGCCTCTAATTATAAAATTCAGCTTGCTTAGCGCATCATTCCCAATCACCACCACTTACCTTCTTCATCTCTATGTTCCACACTAGCATGGTATTCCATCCTGCCTCAACTTCTTTATCCCCTGTAAGTAGTAACTGTCATCCTCTGAGCAAACCTGGACTCAGAAAACCCTTTTATAAAATTTTTAGCTCCATTGCCCAGGAAGTCCTCTCTGAGAGACCTGTTTGATAACAAATGAGCTTCCCTCACCTTATACCTCATATAGTATTGTATCTCTTTTTTTCCCCTTTAATATTATCGCTGTGTTTTTTTGTGTATATTTCACATTAGAGGCAGCTAAGCAGCTCAGAATATCAAGTACTGGCTCTAAAGTCAGAAAGCCCTGAGACTGAAACATGCCTCAGAGGCTTACCAGCTGCGACTCTGGACAACGCATTTAATCTCTGTCTCACTTTCTTCATCTGTAAAATGTGAATAACGATAGCATCTCAACCATCTATGGTTGTTGTGAGATTACAAAGTGATAAAATTCATAAAACGCTTTGCAAACCTTCAGGTGCTATGCACATGCTGGGGTAATTTCTTCCATTATTTTTATATTGTGTCATATTTTATATATTATATTACTTTATATCATAAATGTTACAGAATTAGAGTATACATTATTTTATGACATATTACATATATATGTGTATATATATATATATGACATATATTTTATACACTAATACGAGATTGTATATTGCTAAAACTATACTAGCATATTACAGCTTGTTATGATTCTCCTCTTAGGCTATAAGTTCCATGAAGTCAGGGATCATATTACCTAAATCCTGATTTTTCTCCAAGTCCTAGCACAGAGTAAGCACTAAAGAAACAGCTGTTGAATTAAAGTGAATGGAACAGAACCTTTGATTTGTTCAGCATTTCTTCCATCTGTTTCTTTTCATTGAAACCCAGCTTTTGCTTAATGAAACAGTTAGCCCTCATCTCCTTCCAACAGCAGCCTGATCCTGACCTCCTTGGAGACAACCAAAGTAACCTGAATGCTTTATAATACAGTACTAGAAGGTGTTTTTATCTTTTAATTGTCACAGCCTCCAGTTGGAGTGGTTTACCAAGTCCTCTGAGCCCAACCAAATTTTGTCAGTGCTTAGGAGATGTCAGATATTATTAGATACAGAACAAAAAAGACACAGGTACTCAACTCAGTCTTTCCTCCGCCTACTACTGACACACTTTTCATTGCATAACCTCTCCCCCAGTGCTGCATAATAAAGAATTAACATAAATTCCAAGAGGCTACATAAGTACCTAATGTTAGGAGGTCCTTGGAATTTTCCTTGGCTTCTTAGCTATGCAGGGATATGCATCTTACTTTCTTCATAGAATATTAAGCTGAAGCTAGGGGGCAGCATGGTGTAGAGAGGAGGGTCCCAGACTGGGAGTTTGGGGATTATGGTGGAGAATGAGAGAAGAGGAAGAGGTGGCTGTTGTCCTAGGGCAGCGGGGAGATACAATTATTCTCTGTAAGACCAAGAGAGGTGATTTCCATCTCAATGGACAAGCTGGGAGAAGTGTATGACTATGCATTGGCCCAGGTGCAGGAGCTTAAAGAGAAGCAAGCCAGCTGAGAGGAATGATGAAGCAGGCCTTGCGTTGCCTTACTTTGCTTTGCTCTGCCCTGCCTCAATCTCTTCCTTTTGTGTTCTTCTTAAATTTATCCTGTTTAAGCATATATATTACTGGATTTAATATGATTTCTCATAAACACGTGATTCACTTTGTCTTTATTTTGCTAGGTACACCTTTGTTTTTGATAAGCAAGTACAAGTGAGTGACAAAAAAGGACCTTTCCTAGAGCAGACCTGGGAGCTCGTGCCCCCAGCCCATTATTAGAGAGTACAATCCATTTCATATCTACCATCCTAAGTGCAGAATTAGGCCTGACTTTATGCATCTGCCTCACAGAGTCCAGCCAAGTTACACAAGCAATATGAATCAATCATACAATTCAGAACTAGAAAAAACCTTAGAAAGCAACTGAGGCAGAAAGGCAGCACAGTAGATAGAGTGCTAGACATGGAGTCAGGAAGGTCGTTATCAAGCCTAAGTTTGCATATCTGTAAAATGGGGATGATAATAAAAACACTCACCTCCCAGGGCTATTGTCAAGATCAAAGGAAATAATATATGTGAAGTGTTCTACAAACTGTGAAGTGCTCTACAAATGCTAACTATTATTAATATTACCCAGGCCTTGGGTAAACTGAGGAATGAAAGGCCTCCAGATCCAGCTCTTTCCTAAGCCAAAATAAATGATGTAAAGGCACAGGCATCTCCAGCATTCACTTCTGAACATATTCATACATTCACTTACCCCTAGATTTTGAGGATTGGCCTAGGCTAGGAAAGAGAAAGAAAAGGTTTGGGAATATTAAGAAAACAAGCTTATAAGTGGACCTCCAAATCAAGTCTTAGATGGCTAAAGAAATGAATCCTTTCCTTTTCTCCTAGATCCATTGAAAGGAAAGAGTTAGTGGTACAATGTGATAGTCAGGTTCTGGATTAGTGCCCAAGGACAAAGAAAGGAAGTGGAAACAGGAGGAGAATGGGCTTCATGGGGCAATGAACTTGGCTAAGAATTGAGTAGCGGCTGCAGATCAGGCTAGATGACATTTGTGGAATGATACAGCACTGTGGAAGATGCCGAAGTAACTGCTTGCTTACAATTACACTTACACACACACACACACACACACACACACTGACTTTATTCTGACTTTATTCATAGTTCCCTAGTTAAGCTATAGGGTGTGAACCCTGGAACTCTGTGATCCAAGAGGAATAAAAGACACCATGTTCTCAATGTCAACTGAAAGATGTATGGTGGACTACATAGAAATGACATAATTATTAAAATTTAAAAGACTATTTTATAGAGAACTCACATAAGGATGCCACTTAAATGGTTGTCAGAAGCAATATAAGGACATTATCAGGGTCTCTCTGAAGAACTTTGGAATCAATTGTGAGACATGGGAGACATTGGCACAGGACCACCCAGCATTGAGTGCCTGAATCAAAGAAGAGGCTGAGCTCTATGAGCAAAGCAGAATTGCGGTAGATCAAATGAAAAGTGAGATGCACAAATTTAGAGACATCTCCACTCCAAATGTTCACATGGACTATTTGTGCCTAACCTGTGGTAGAGCCTTCTGACCTCATATTACCCTGATTCACTACAGTCAGATACACTGCACCTTGACCCCAACATGTGATGTCATTTTGGTCCTCTTTGAGAATGAAGGACAACCACCAACTTAATAATTAATAATGCCTTATAAGCAAGAATCAAGCAATCAATAAACATTTAATAATTGTCTACTATGTGTCAGGCACTGTGCTAAGTGCTAGTGATTAGAAAGGAGCTCACAATGTAAAGAGGAATGATATATCATCAAGGACATATATGATTAGTAACAAAGAGAATACAGTTCTGTAGGGAAAATTACAGAACATAGGTAGGCAGCTTTGACATAACTTTAGTTATGTTAAATTATATTTAGTTATGTTAAAATTATACTTGCATAATGAAATACAGTATGATATAATATCCTCAAGATATTAAAAGAACAAAAGGATGGGCAAGGCATCAAGGTCCATGCCTATAGTCTCTGCCGCAATAGGAAGCTACAACTGGAAGACCGTGTGAGTTCAGGAGTTTTGAGCTCCAGTAGTACTAAAGGTGATGGGATGCTGCATGAACTCCTGAAGCAAAATGGTGGCCCCTTGGGAATGGAGGGCCACAAGACCACTGAAAAAGAGGCAAGCCTGCCCAGGTCAAAATTAGAATGGGCCAAAACTTTCATGCATATTAGCAGTGGGACCAGAACCATGAGGGGCTGCTGCACTTCCAACTTGGATAAGACAGGGAAGTCTCTGCACAGGTGGAAGGAATACTCATATATCTGAGAACACAAAGCTTTATAGGTATCATTTTATTTATTTATAGAATAAAAGCCAGACTTGAAATTAACTACTTGCTTATCATGGAATCAATCACAGACTTCAGAACTGGAAAGGATATTAGAGATCATCTGGACCAGAACTAGGGTCAAACCTGCAACAGTGCTGAGAGTACAGTGCATGCAAAACAGATGAAAATATAATTGGGAAATATTTAACAAACTAAATAAAAATAGGATGTAACATGGATAACATAGCATTTTAAAACTAAGTCAATATGCAACTGGCAGAGATCCTTATATATATGCATCAGTGACCCCCATTTCTATTTGAGTTTGACACCACTAATTTAGGCCACGTGTGTGGACTTCACCTCTGTGGGCCTCAGTCCTCATCTGTAAAATGAAGATTTTAGACTACTAGTAGCTACTGAGGTTACTTACTCTTCTAGATCTATGATCCTACAAGTCTCTTTCATTTTCATTTGAAGAAACTGAAGCCCACAAAATATACGGGTTTGGACCAAGTGCATACCATTAGTAAGTGAGGAAACCAGGGCTTCCAGGTGTTTTGGTAACAAATCCAGTGCCCTTTCCTGTAAGCACAATTTTAATAGCGGAGAGGCCTGGCCTACAAAACCAATACTGGATTCAGAAAGACCTGAGTTTAAGTGTGACCACTGATACATACTTTGGCAGGACCTCAAGCAGCTTTCCTGTGAGTCTAAATTACACATAATTTGACAATTTCTATTTACTGAGGGGGACTTACACTGGGAATTCCCTATACATTGATAAAATATTGGATCTGGACATATACACACACACATACCCCACAATTATTTAGCCTGCATAGCTCCATTGAAAAAGTCTATGGCATGTATTTGCTATTCATATGAAATTGAAGTGCTGTTAAAGAAAGCATACATTTTTATAATATTTTAAGTTTGCAAAGTACATTACCTATATTATCTCATTTGATCTAGCATCTGAATGAAGACATATTATAGATAGATAGACAGATAATATATACGTAGTATTTTACCATATTATAATGTCTAATATATATTATACATAATGTTATATATTCAACAACCTGTTATATACAGTGTTTTTATATATACATACATACACGTGTGTGTGAGTCCTTTGTTCAGATTCTAGGTCAAATGAGATTTTATATATGTACATTTAAACTTCACATATATATATATATATATATATATATATATATATATATATATACATACACATATATATATATACACACATATATATAACCTAAGTTATATCAATAATTAATATTAGTAATATCAATTCACATATATGTGTATGTTTATATATATGACTATATAAGGTGTATATATATGTATATATATACATACAAATACACATATGTGCATATTATATATACACAAACACACATGTGTGTATGTATTTTTTAACACCGTTCTGACCATGTCATTCTTTTCCTCACAAAGCACCAGCATATCCTATTGCCTCACTAATAAATATAAACACTTTTTTTTGGCATTCAAAGAAAACCTTTTACAATTTTACTTGTCATTTTCCACGCTGTCTGCTGTAGCAGTTAGTACTGCTCTAGTACTAAGTATACTGTGGATACTGTATTTCATTCCACCTCTGATCCTTGCTACTTACGTAACCTTGGGCAAGTTCTTCAAATGCCCTGCTCTTCAGTTTCCTCATCTATAAAGTAAGGAGATTGGTCTACATGGCAGGGAAGATTCCTTCATGATCTAGCTCTATGTTGTAGGATCTTTTGTCTCCATGCCTTTGGGCTATCCCACACATCTCGAATGACGTATCTCCTTACTTTTGCCTTTTAGAATCCCTAGCTTCCTCCAACCCTCAGCTCAGGGTCCACCTTCATACACAAGCAACACATTGACCTTCCTTCCCCCAAGTTAGAAGTGTCATTCCTCACCCACCCAATTACTTGTATTTATTTATTTTTTACATTTTTTATTTACTTATTTATGAACAGTTTCCCCTAATATACTTTAACTTTCTTGAAGGCCTGAATTATTTTGTTATTCCTTTTGTGCATCCAGAGCCTAGCAGAGTGCTGTTATCCCCCATTTGCACCCCCTAGAATAAATGTGCATGTTTCCAGAAAAGGAGTCATCTCCCAGATCATCATTTGAAACAGAAAAAAAAAATCCAAGCTTTCCAGATAACATAGTGATCTGAAGCTAAGCTAAGTATGGTGCTGCTTTTGCCTCTCAAGACTGATTATTGTAATAACATTTCAATAAACTAAGTGATTCTGAGCATGTACCATCATTGGGGCTGATAAGTGAATACCACAGCACAAATTAAATGCTACCACTGAGTTAGGCCACGCAACAGACACAAATGCACTCTCAGTGGACAAATGTATTTTGGTGTAATGACGCCAAAGGCAGAAAATGGAATCTGTCATCGAAGATAAATTAGCCAAGGGCCAGCTGATATTAGCACAGTTCTACACTGAATTTCATTTTCCTTGTTCTTCCTTTGCGCTCCTAAATAAACACTGATAAACAGTTTGAGCAAGCATATTGTTCTTAGGCACTGAATACTATAGCCCTCAGGTTTCATAAATAAAACCATGACACTTTGACAGCCTTTTCTTTATGTATTTGCCTCTTTGTGATCACATTCTTATTCATTCCGGCTCATTTTTTTCTTCTAAATGAGATACCATGTTGGCAGGATCTCCATTATCATTTCTCTCCAATACCCCACTGGGGTATATCAGTGAGCCTGGGTTCTGAAAAGCTATGGAAGTGGGGGATAAGATCTAGCAGGGTCCTAGAAAGCTGGAAAAGCTACCAATATTGGCTGTTGCATGGTGCAGTTCAAATAATGCTGGCTTCAATGCCTGACAGAGTAGGTGCTTAATAAATACCAGCTGATTGCTAAATAATAACAACAGTAACAACAATACTAATAAAATAATGCTGCTTCTGTCATCTGACAACTTTATTTTAAAATCCTGACTCTGCCCCATGACTTCCTTCATGTGTAATCTTGGAAATATCACTTAGGCTCTATAGTCTAAAAGACTACAGAGGTAATAGACTAGACAACTCCTAAAGTCTCACCCAGCTAAAATCCCTTCATCCTATTGTCTAAAAATCATACCGGGTCAATTTAGAGAGGCTTATTGCCAGGTTTCCTGTTAGTTGGATATTATGGCCATAGGACTCTCGATGAATATTCATTAAAACAAATTAAGGTTGTGATGTGTGTGAAGGGAGGGAGATCCATATGATAGAAAAGACAGATCACCAAAGCCTTTAAGCTGCGGAGGTAGGACAAAATAATGTTATATCAAAGGGCATGAGTACTCAAGTTGGGATGGAATGGAAGGTTTATGAAGAAAAGTAATAAGATAAATTTGGAATCTGAGCATCAAGTTTGGATTTTATTCTGAGGAGGAATGGAAGAGTTTTGAACAGGTGAGGGCCAGGGTAGAAGTGATATTTTGGAAATATTACTTTGGGAATTGTGTACAAGACAGAATGAAGATGTCAGGAATTGGAGATAGAGAGATCTTGTCTTGACCCTCATGCAACCACTTATACTCTGTTCTGTTCACAGGATCTTGGAGTTAGAAGGGATTTCACAGGCTATCTTGTCTAACTAATACAAAAAAGGGATCTCATTTGATATCTGACAATGATTGTCTGAGACCTGCTTGGATATATCTAAGGAATGAGAATTTAATTTCTCTCTAGGAAGTTTATTCAACTTTTAGGTAGATCTAAAGGTTGGAGAAAGATTTTCTTGACATTAAGCCTCAATTTGCCTCTTTGTTCCTTTACTCATTGCTCCAAATTATGCCCTTTGGGGCCAAAGAAAACAAGATTAACTGTCCCTTTACATCATAGCCTTTCATATATTTGACGACAGTAGTCAAGAGTCTCCTGATGTTTTTCTTCCAGGCTAAACATTCCCAGTTCTTTCAACCAATCTTTATATTACATGGACTCAAGTCTCTTCCATCATGAATGCCCTCCTCTGGATGTTCTACCAATCACCAATGTCCATCTTAATCTATGTGGCTGAGAATAAGACACTATTCCAGATTAGGACAGAGTGGTAGAAGACAGTGTTAACCATCACCTCCCTATTTCTAGGAGCTCTGCCTTTCCCAAATACAGCCTAAATTATATCAGTTTTTGTCCCCATCACAATACTGAGTTATATTAAGCATGTAGTCTCCTTAAGCCCCTATATATTTAAAAACATTTTTAAAATAATAACTGCTCTATCATTGTGCCATCACCATCTCCATCTTGTACTTGTCAGGTTTTTTTCTTTTAAACCAAATGTTTGACTTTATATTTATCTCATTCCTAAGAGTCAATCCAGTGGTCTAACCTGTTGAGATCTTTCTGGATTCTGATTCTGTCATCTAATGGGTCTGCCACCCACCTATACATGACATCTACAAAAAGGATGAACATATCATCTATTGGTTTATTCAAGTCATTGATAAAAATATTATAAGGCCAGCAAGATCCCTGGGATCTCTAGAAAACTCTTGCCCGTTGTGACACTGAACCATTAACAATCCTGAATCTGACCATCCCTCCATCTAATCCTGTCACTCTCTAATTCACGTTTTGCCATCTTCTCCACAAGATTGGTATCAGATACTTCATTCAAAACTTTGTTAAAATCAAGTTAAACAATACCCATGGCAATCTATATATTATTCATTTAGGAAATGAGTTTACTCTAGCTAACCTGTTCTTGATGAAGCCATGCTTGCTTTTTGTAATAACTGATTCCTTTTTTAGTTGTTTGCTAACCATTACTTTAATGAGCACTTCTAGAAAGCTTCCAGAAGTCAAAGACAACCTCACTGGTCTGCAGTTTTCAGACTGTTCCTTCTGTTTAAAATTGGGACAATATTCCCTTTCTCCAATCTTGAAGTACCTCTTCCCTTTTCCAGGGTCTTTTAAATATCACTAACAGTGGAATAGCAATCATGTCTGCCTGTTATTTTTTTACTCAAGGATGTGATTCATTTGGACAAGATGATTTGAATCCAGGAATTTATTTTTTAATTATTTTGTTTTACATAAATGCCATATTTATATATGTCATATCTTCCTTGCTACACTGTGAAGTCTATGAGATCAAGAGAAAAGTCATAATTATCTTTCTGTCTTGCCAAGGGCATACCTAGTATATTACTTTGCACACATAATAGATGCCTAACAAATAATTGGTGAGTACATAAATAATCTATCAAGCAAGAAACTATTTCAATAATACACATATAGAGGGAGGAGGGAATTTGGCATCAAGTCAATCACTCTAGGCCACTTACTAGCTGTGTGACTCTGAGTAGGTCACTTAACCTCTGTCTCAATTTCCTCAACTATAAAATGGGAATAATAACAGGACTTGCTTCCCATGGTTGTTGTGAGGATCAAATGAAAAAAACATTTGTAGAGCAATTAGCACAGTGCCTGGCACATAGTAGGTGCTTAAAATGATTGTTTCCTTCTTTTCTTCCTCCTTTCCTTCCCACTATGTGACAGCACTGTGCTAAGCACTAGGGACACAGTTCTGTAGAAGTTCAGATTAGAAAAATGAGCTGATTAACTGAGGGTTTGAAAGCAAAGGTCAGCTCTCAAGGTTAAAATGCATGTTGCCCTTACTTCCAACTCAGTCTCACTGGGCAAGAATGTCAGCACTTGCCTTGATACACAATGAATAAGTATGTTCTGGTTGAAGTCCTAGAATAGCTTTGGGGCTGGCTTTTATGGTCTAGTGAAGGGGGCACCATCCCAGACCATCCCAAAAAATAGACCACAGGAAGGGAAGAGGGTCCTAAGATTACTTATTTAGAATTTTGACAACAGCAAATCAGCCAAATGGGAAAATTATGGCATACTTTTTTTCATGAGTTCCTGTTTTAGGCAAATCTGTCATTCTATGGGCCAGGGAAGAATGTTCCAGGGTTGGCTTCTGGACCATGGCTATTCCTACACAAAAACAAAAATAAAAGAACTCTCACCATCAAGGAAAATTATTTTCTATTGGGTGGGTGGGAAGCTATATACATAGCAAAGTAAATATAAAATGTATGCAAAATTGCATATGCAAATATAAAAACCTATTTTGGTGTGGGTTGGGCATGAGATTTTATACACACACACACACACACACACACACACACACACATATACATGGATACATTAAGTAAACTCACACACATACCTACAGTGAAAGACTAGCAAAAACACTACTACTAAAGACAGCATGATGCTGTGAAAAGAGATGAGGATTTAGAGCCACACAACCTGTGTTCAAATCAAAATAACGCTCTTTACCTGCACAATCTTGGATAAATCACAATCTTTCTGGACCCCACTTCTGCTTCTGTGAAATGAGAGGGTTGGGCAAGTTCACCTCAATGATTTCTGAGTTTCTAAATCTATATTCCTATTTTTAGCTGTTTTAGTGGCAATCCCACTAGGTGAGTATGAGACATTTACTAAATATTTCTCCCATTAAAATCTGAGCTCTTGGAGGTCAGTGACTGTTTTTCCCCTTTCCTTGTATCCCCAGGGTACATAATAAGTACTTAATAAACATTTTAGGACTGACTGGCTTAAATACCCTCCATCCTCTTAGAAGAACAAGGGAATAATACTCATAAAAGAGGAAAAAAAATAATGAGAAAGATTAAAAAATGGGACTGAAGCAGCCTTATAATACTATGAATATTTTACTATATTTTTAGCTCAAATGCATCAATTTCTTTGGATGTCTAGGAAAAAAAAATCAGTGAATATTTTACCTCAAGTATGTTCTGTCTTGGTGCTGTTAGGAATGTAATAAGATTCTTTTATTTTTTGTATGTAATTTTCAATAATCACTTTCATGAATCCAGTGTTGGCTTTAATGACTTTTCTGCATAAATAGCATGGCTAGTGTGGGACATGACAGGACTTAATATTGGATTATTTGCTGAATAAATAAGATATCTGATTGACAAAAGGAGCTCAGAGAGAAGTTTCTATCCAGTCCTTAAAATATAAAATCTTTTGCTGAAAAATTGTATATGTTGAAGAGAGAGGGTGATGAATGTAAATTTACCAAATAAAATTTAATTTCCTTTGGGATAAACATTATTTTTGGCTTTCTCTTTGCATCCCTAGCACAATTCCTGGAAGGTTTTTGTTTTTGTTTGGTTTTTCTCCATTTTTATTGGACCTGTGTTATCACTGGTTTAGAGATCTCCCCATGAAGAAAGTCCCATTACCAAAGCATATTGGAACACTCTTTGAAATTCATAATCTCAGAAAATTACCTTAAGCATTGAAAAGTGAAGTGACTTGTCTAGCATCCCACAGCTAGTAAGTCTCAAAGGTAAGATTTGAAGTAAGGCCTAAACCCATTCTCTGAGACTGACTATCTAACCAATAAAACAAAAAAAAATACTGCCTCCCTCTAAAACTATAACAAATGATTAATTAATGTTTGATGAACGAATGAATGATCTTCACGATACAGCCAGAAAGAAAATATGATGCTTGAGAGTCCAAAGACTCTGAAAATATCTTCTAAAGTTTTCCAAGACATACACTTGAGCTAATAGACACTTAAATAGATTAAATCAGAATAAGGCAGCTTTGTGAAACCTGAAATGCCATGAAAAGGGTAGCTGAAAACTGGACTAAGATCTTTGAAACACCACTTACATACATATACACAAGTATTTTATCTTATAGTATGTACACATATACACACATACATATGTATATATATATACATATACATATATATATATATACACATACATACATTATATAGAGAGAGACAGAGAGACAGAGAGACTTATTGACTTAAATACCATCCTCCAGAACAATGAAATAATACTTATGTAAAAACAAAAAAAGGATGAAAACACATCTATGCATATGTGTATATTGTGTATATGTACACACATTTTAGACACATATATACATATACACACATCTGTATATACATTTAAACACATACACACACACATATATACATACATACATATATATACACATACATACACACACATATACACACACACCCATACATACATATTTCCAAAGGACTTACTGGTGTAGTTCTAAGCTATTACCCTTTGTTGATGATATTCAGGTTTCTCAAGACTGCTTCAATTTGATTTTTACTATTTTTTTTGCTTTCATATACTTATTATTTCATTTTTCTTCTTAGACAAGGGATGGGATTTAAAGCAAGTCAAAAATTAAGAGCAATTATACCTCACATTTATATAGTGCTTTAAGTTTTATGAAGTGCATTGCAAATATTTTTCATTTTACCACCACAAAAACCTTGGGAGGTAGGTGCTGTTATCATGTCAGTATTATCCTCATTTGCCAGATGAGGAAATTGAGGCATATGGAAGTTAAAGTGCATTTGCCCAGGGTTATGCAACTAGTAAGTACCTGAGGCAGCCTGTGAATTCAGGGCAGCCTGACTCCAAGCTACAGCTGCCTAGTTGCAGCTTACTATATACCAGCTACTATGCTAAGTGCCAGAGATACAAAGGAAGGCAAAAACAGGGTCCTTCTCTCTTCAAACTGGAATGTAGAATAACTATTTTAGACTTACCTAACTTACCCATCGTACACCTGTGAAAACTAAATCCTGTGTATAAAGATAAATGATTGAGGAAATTCCATTTGAAAATTAACAAATAAATGCCAAGTTGAAATCACACAGTCCTACAATTCTGGGGAACACAGTGTTTTAACTTAAGATCTGCCCCTAAAATTGAGAAATTCAGTCACTGTCGAATGACGGGAGGCAGGGTTCATATCAGCTCTTGGCATCCCTCAGAGCACAACACTTGGGTGGCCCTACAAAAATTACTGCTAATTCAGATGAATGCAAATCCTTGTTTCAGGATGGGTCTGATTAGCTCTGTGAGACACTGGAAAGACTTGTTGAAAACAGGTTCTCAAGAGAGAAAACCTTTAGATGATTCTAAGGGAATAACATTAAGTAATTGGCATGTAAGTTATTATGTTGATTATGTCCTTTTAAAAATGTGAATAGGATGGAAAAATAGAAAGCTCTTAATTTTTTTTCCCTTTCAGTTATGTACATGCAGCACTTAGTGAATGACTGCTGAGCAAGACTGTACCCTTTCAGTGGAAAATGGACTGGCATGGAGAGCTAAATTTTGCTTTTAATGTGTTCCTCCCCAAACCCATGGAGTGCAATCCAAAATACAGCTTCCATTGCTACTTCTGCAATTGTAACATTGCATTTATAGAATTCTTCAGGGTTTGTATAGCTCTTCACATACATTATCTCATGGATTCACTAAAAACAAACCCATCTCTATCATTTTCCAGTATAGACTTTTCAACTCCTTGCTTACTTGTTTCTGTTGCTGTAGATGAAGGGTTAAACTGTCTGTGGAGGTGTGGAATAAGTGGATAGGCTTAGGAGAATATAGGTCCAAAAATACCTCCCAAGAGGAATCACAGAACCCCAGTGTTACCCTTCAGGATTTCGATGCTTCATGAGGACAGAGTACTTAAGGTACCTTAGAGATGCATCCCATTGAAAAGAAAGAAAGAAAATAGTAGGGACATGACTGTGGCAGCTAGATTTACTTTAAACCATAATGGACTTACCTACCAAGTGGGAGGTAAAACAGTATTCCACTACAGAGCAAGATTGCATCCCTTCCACAGCATGTGTGTTCTATACATGGAACACAAGCAGGGATTTAATTCACCAAAAGTTCAATATTGTTGTTGTTCAGTTGTTTCAGTCATGTCCAACTCAATGCAATCTCATTTGGGGTTTTCTTGGCAAAGACACTGGAGTGATTTACCATTTCCTTCTCCAGCTCATTTTGTAGATGAGGAAACAGGCAAATAGGTTTAAGTGACTTGCTTAGGGTCACACAGCTAGTAAGTATCTGAGGCCAAGTTTGAACTCGAGAAGATGAGTCTTCCTGACTCATATTCTGCTATTTTATCCATTAGCCCTTACTTTGTAGTAGGCACATGCTTGGTGCTGAGATACAAAGACAAAAAGAAAATAGTCCCTGACTTTAAGATGCTTACATTTTACTAGCAGAATTCAACATTCTTTAGGTCAAGTAACTACAAACATTATATAATGGGACACAAATTTTAAGAGGGATTATCTGAGTTCTAATAATCTGAACGTGGGGGAAATGGATAAAAAAAAGCTTCATTTGGGAGATAGTAACTGAGCTATGCTTGGAAGGAGGAAAGATAGGACATTGAGAAGATGTAAACATGGAATAATTCCTGACAGAGGAAACCACTTGCATGATGTCATGGAGGAAGCATGTCAAATGACATATAAGAGGAACTGGAATCAAGCCACTTTGATGGAAATAAAGAGTGAATAAAGAGGATTAAATTGTGTAAATATAGGTAGTATTGTATAGGTCTATAAATACCAAGTTGGAGGGCTTGTATTTTATTCTGGAAGTAATGGGAAGCCATTAGACATTTGTTTGGGAGTCTATTGACATTGTCAGATATGCTTTAGGTATACAAATTTGGTGGCTATGTGGAGGACTGGCTGGAGAGGGGAGGAACTTGAGGCATAGAAACTAGTTAGGAGGCAATAATAATAGTAGCATATTAGCAGAGAGAAGGGGAAAGATGTGAGATTTCTTTTGGAGGTAAGATCAAGACAGTTTAAGCAACTGACTGGATATGCAGTTTTAGGAAAAAGGAAGAGTCAGGTTTGACTTTGTCTCAGTACAAACTTAGGGATGGTCACAGTGCCAAGATTTCAGTACAAGGAAACACAGAACACTTAATAAGATAATAAAGCAAGACAGCTTTATTGAGGGGGACAAACTTGTAATATGAAGTGAAGTCAAGGAGAACAGTGGGAAAAGATCAGGTCTGCAAGAGCCCCAGGTGGAAATGGGCACCTTAAACCAGAGAAACTAAGTGGTTTTTTTTCTTTATGCTTTACTTTTCCAGGTTAAGCAAAACCAAGTATTAAGAGAAGGGGATGAGGAGGCTGGACATAGAGACCAGTACAGATTCATGCTTGTGGGGGAAGGAATGATTCATGGAGAATTGGCAGCTAGTTTATATTGAAATTCTCTAGTGGTATGAACAGGATATGGGGGGTCTTGCTGCTCATCTTACTCTAACAAAACGACTCAGGAACTTTTAGCTTTGGGGGTGGGCTTCTTAGTTTAACAGGGTAGGGAAACTAATGAGGTCAATACAGATGTCAAAGCTGCATACTTGGGCTAATGTAAGAATGGTGTTTTCATCAAAAGAGAAATAAATGGGGTACTTTGAAGGAGGGAGGAGGTTTGGGGAAAATATAATGAGTTCTATTTTGTACAAGAGATAAATGCAGCATCCAGGTAGAAACACCCAGAAGTCATTTAGTAATATTCAACTGGAGTTCAGGAAAGCAATTAGGACTGCGCATGCAGGTTTTAAAGTCAGTTGTGTAGAGATTATAATTGAAGCCATGGCAGCCAATGAGATCATTAGATTTTGGAGAGAGAGAGAGAGAAGGGGTCTAGAATAGAGCCTTGAGGACTCCACAGTTAGTTGGTAGGGCAATATTGGTAATCTAGCAAAGACAAGTGCTGTAAACAGGTAAGAGGAGACCTTAGACAAAGAGGTAAAGAAGGATGAGTACTGAAAGTAGGGAAAAAAAATTAATTGGGCTTATCAGTAAAATGATCAGCTACCTTGGAGACAATGATTTAAATTGAATGTTGTGTCAAAAACTAGACCTGAAGGGACTGAGAATTTATTGGAAACTGGAGAAAGGGAGATAACACTATAAATAATTCTTTCCAGGGGTTTGCCTATAAAAGAGAGAAAAGATAAAGGATGATTGGAGCAATAGGTTGAAGGAATGGCAGAATGAAGTGGGAGTTTTATTTAAGGACAACAAAGATCTGTGAACTTTTGTAAGCTTCAGAAAAGGAGCCAGGGCATAAAGGGGAGTAAAGAGGAGAGACAAAGAATGATCATAGGAAAAAGCTTCTGGAAGAGATGGATGCAGTTGAGATGAACAGCACAAGAAGGGGGAATGACTTTGGCAAAGAGAAGGTCTGCCTTTTCACCAGATAATAGAGCAAAGGACAGTGGTTCTTGTGAGCAGTTAAAAATAATTGTGGTAATGTATTCTGTTGAGCCCCTTCCCAGGGTAACTAATGAGAAGATAAGATTTTGAGTCTGGGGAAGCAGCATGTAACTGAATGCATTGGCTTGAGCAGATGCTCTGCGCGTGAGGGAACCTCACCTTGACTGAACTGCTTGTCTTTGGAGACAATCTCACACTGCATGAGTAAATGATGCTCAGAACAAATTACACTTCTCAGATTTATAGGATTTAGAGACTCTCTGGGTGCCATTCCCATTCACTGTCTTGCCCCTACCATTGCCTTAGCTTTTCATTCCTCCCATTTCCCTTGTTTCAATTTATCTCTGTCTCCCACTCAACGTTTCTCTGTGTATGGATCTTTCTCTGTGTTTCAGTCTGCCTGAGGCTCTTTCATTGTCCTTGTCCTGAGTTGCCACTTACTTTGTTTTCCTACCTCTCATCCAAAAGGTAAAATGAATTTAAGAAACAAATCCATGAGAGAAATGTGAATAGCCTTGGAAAGGGAACTGCTGGAATCTTTCTCCTGCAGTATTATATGTGAACAAGATCAGAATGTATTTTTTTCTATGTAAGAATAAAAGGTGATTCAGAGCAGACATTGTATTTCCTTTGACAAGGGACCCCCACCTCTTAATTTAATCCTAAAAACAGAATATAAAGTGCAGCATATATAACTGCAAAGCAAACTCACTGATGAGAACCAACCTTACAAGGAAAGGAGAAACTGGCCCCTGATCAATTGATCACACTCACATCAAGCCCAATTGATAAAAACACAGAAGAAGGGAGGCAGGTAGTAGAGATGAGGTGTTAATATGTTAAATGAAGTTGTGTTACCCGCTTAAAAGATATGTAGGAGTTCTCCCTGATGAAATCAGATGGACATATTGCAATAATTGGCTATCAAAAGATTCTATGTTCCTAAACTTGAAAAGTAGTTTATCAGCCCTGAGAGGTAGCCAGACAGCCTGAGGCAGGAAGCAGCTTTGTGGAGGTTGACATCTATGCTTCTGGTAGGGTGAGGGACAGATGAAGGAGAAAGGAGCTTTTTGTATTCCCCTATTATCATCTATAGTTTCTTCAAGGGGAGAGAGGGAAAGGAAAAGAGGGGGGAGTGCGGAAGCAGGAGACAGAGGGAAGGAAGGGGAGAGAGAGGGAGAGATGGGGAGATGAAAAAGGGGGCAATGAGAGAGGGAAGGAAAGAGAGAGACAGAGACAGAAAGACAGAGAAAGAAAGACAGAGAGACAGAGACAGAAAGACAGAGACAAAGACAAAAAGAGTAATATAAAGAGACAGAGAGAGATGAACCCCAGCAATGAAGAAGAGAACCAACCATGCATTCAAGAAACAATTAGCCCTGACTGTTAAGAGTAGAGTTGTTGAAAAGAGCAGAAACAAGGAGCCTAGCTGAGTAATACACCCAGTAGAGACCTATGGCCCTGAGGGAGCAAGATGAGAACACCACAAGAAAAGGGAGACTATCTGGGCTTTGAATTGTTTCCTATGTGTATTGTTCACTTCTAGTAGTCCTCTCTAAGTTCGTACCCACTCTTCCTAAGAACATCGTGCATATTTGTGAAAAAAATCCCAGATTTATAGAACGCAATGTTTTCTGAAGCTAAGGAAAAATGAAATCACTTTTCAATATGAGCTCCAGGCATGCTGTGAGATTGTCTTCAAAGACAACAGGTCCAGTCAAGGTGAAGTTTCCTCATGGGCAGAGCATCTGCTCAAACCACTGCATTCAGCTACATGCTGATTACTCACACTCATAATCATATATCCCCCATACTTCCCTCAGGGTTGAGGCTCATTACAGTACATTATCATACTCTTTTTCCACTACTGATAGGGTGCCATCAGTAAACCTTCTTACTAAATGCCTTTAATTTGAAATGATTTTTGACTACTGGCTATTAATGAGAATTACATTAGTGGGGATTTGTGAAAGAGACTATGTACCCTTAGAGTACATTGTGAACCAGGGAGCAATCATTGCATTGGAGAAACAACCTGAAACTTAAGAATTCTGAGTCAGGAAGGTAGCCCAGAGGACAGTCCTACATTTGTACAAAAGAAGAACAAGCAGTTTAGGGTAAATTCAAAGGAATGGCATTGTCTTATAAAATCAATGCCAGGAGGGTCAATGCCTTCCCCAAAACAAGTGTTTTCAAAGACTACTATGGACTTCAAAAGGCTTCAAAAGTGAGAGCAAGAGCTCATAGGAAGACAGAAGTAGAGGTGAAAGAGACTTAAATCCAAACTCCTCTTTCTATAGATGAAGAAACTGTGAAGCAAAGAGGTTAAGTGATATTATACACAATCTAGTGCATCACAATCTAGGGCCATAATCTAGTAGCTTTCCAAAGCAGGATTTCAACTCATTTCTACCTGACTCCACTGCAATACTCTATCCATTAAACATGCTGCTTCTTACTTTTTGTTGTTCAGGTGTCCAGTCATGTCGGACTCTTCATGACCCCATGGACTTGTCCATAGCATTTTCTTGGCAAAGATACTGGACTGGTTTGCCATTTCCTTCTCCAGTGTGTCCCATATAAGGCAAATAGGGGTCAAATGACTTGTTGAGGGTTAGACAGCTAGCAAGAGTCTGAGGCTGGGTTTGAATAGGTCTTCTGACTCCAGATCCAGGGCTATTTCCATTGTACCAAATAGCTGCTTGCTTTTTACTGTGGCTATAATAACAAATGCTATAGTAAAACCTTAAAATTCCTCAGTGTGGTAGCATAGAAAGAGTTCTGAATTTCTCAATTCCAGACTTAAGTTCAAAATCTGGCTCTTCCAGTTTCTATCTGTAGGATGTTGGGAAAGTTACTTATCCTCATTAGACTTCAGTTTCCTCATTAAGTGTGAGGGTGTTAGACTAGATAATCCTTCCCAATATAAATCTGTAGGCTCTGATTTTGATTCTCTTTTTTCTATCAAGAATATTGGCTTTCTTACTGAGAAGTCTGTAACAAAAATATAAACAGCAAACTGGAACCCAGGATCAGGGAGAAAAAAGGGAGTATTTCATTACCTTCAATGAATTTAAGTCACTTAGCCTGGGCAAATTTCAATCAACATTTTCTCTCTTCAGAAAATCTTTCACAAAATAATTTCCCTAAAAATCAGGACTATATCACTATTTTTCTAGTTCCCTATTACTTCTAGTATATGATACAAACCTTGTTGGCATTTCAAGCCCTAAATGACCTGGCTCTACTGACTTTTTCACCATATTTCATATTACTCCTCTTCATGTATTCCAAATTAGAGCCCAAAGAAAATACTTGGTTTTTAATATTTCATACTTCATTTCTGGTATCTCCACAACCACACAAGTCATCCTCCATGCCTGGAGGGCACTCACACATCATTGCTGCAGATTTCTTATGCTCATTTAAGGCTCAGTTTAGGTACCACCTCTATTTTGGAGCCTTCTCTGATTTCCACAGCTAAAAGTATTTCTTTGTAAGCACTTGAAAAATCTTTGTTGTACTGAGTTGAACTCTTCCCCTTTGCAAATATTCTTGAGTACTATAATTTCTTCTTTGTGCCCCATCTACTTTATGCTTCATATTTTGGTTTTATGAATACCTTTCATCTTTCACAGAGTCCTGTTCCATTGCCTCATCCTTCTCTGGAAATGACCCTCTTTTCCTAAAGGCTATCTCTGTAGATAGCGTAATCTCAGAAAGGGACTGCCATGTTAAAAAGGCCTTGACCAAAGTCCCAGAAACATACTGTGTCTGCTTTCTGAAAATCAGCTGAGTTAGGCATAGACAACTTTATCAATTTGGCCACTTGATGATGAAGTCTTTGGCCATGGAAATCCTTAAAGCAATGAAAAAAATTAAACTAGCCCTTCTACTTCAACACTGCCAATGGCAAAGTGGTTGGAAAGATGAAGGTAGGTACTAGGAATCACAGGAATAGTTCATAAGTCTTCTATAGACATGAACTTTACTGTTTTTATGATGTGAGATACATGTCCAATGATCAATAAGTGGATGTCATAGTGGAGGAATGACATCATATTGATATTGACATCCTCATAATAAAATTTTCAAAAGGAGACAAATGAAAGCTTCAGCCAAATGAAAGGATGCCTCACAAGTCCTCTCTGAAAAGGCAACTAAAAGTACTGATGAAGCTAGTTTTATTGTTTAATCAATAATACAATTCCATGAGATTCTGTCAGCTAATCTTGCAGTACTCATGATGAACTTTTGTAAAGGACAGCCAAGATGATAATTTCAGTTTCTATGTCAATATCTGTTCAAGGAAACAAAGTGGTTAAAAAATTCTACCAATAGCCAAATACAATTTTCTAAATTAAAGCAAAATATACTTTAATTCTTGGTAACTTCATTGCCGAAGCATAGGAGAAAAATTTGGAAAATATGGTAGAAATATGGCTCAGGAGTTAGAAGTAAATGAGGCCATCTGCATAGAATCCTAATTCTTATACCTCATGATTGCCATCATTAAGGGGAGAGCCATGGGTGATGGACATGAGAAGCCATAAACAATACCACAAAAATTCATTTTATTTCAACAGACTGGAAATTACTAGTTAATGACATGGTAGTCATTTCCAAATGATCTTTGTCCATATGATCAAATAATTTGCTTGCTAGAACAAGTCAATATCAAACTGGAAGAAAATATGAAAAAGAGAATATGTGGTGTGTTTCAAATGTACTGCCTCCTCACTTTTAAGAGGCCATAAATCACAAGTTGTCTACTGGATTTTTTGAAATGGATATTCCATGGGCATCTCAAATTCAACATGTCCAAAACAGAATCCATTCTCATCCCCCCTTCCCAACCCCCAAATATCTTCTTTCTTTTGAAATTCCATATTTGTGTTGAAGTTACCAATTTCACTCTAGTCATCCAGGTTCACAGGTGTGTGGATTACTTCTAATCATTCTTAATCACCCATTATATCTAATCAGTTGCAAAATTTTGTCATTTCTATTTTCACAATATGTCTCACATTCTCTTATCTCATTCAGCCTCACCCTCATCAGAGCCTCATTGTCATCTCTTTCCTGGACTACTGAAATAGTTAATCCCATTGCCTTGAGCTTCCCTCTACTCTAACAGGGCTCATCTTCACTTAAAAATACCTTACACAACCTTTATTATGCAAAACTAATATTTCTGGCACAAACAAAAGCAATGATAGTATCAGAAGTAAATACTTAAATGGGGAAACTATTTGTACAAGTTTCTCTTATTAAAATCTCATTTCTAAGATATATTAGTTTATATTCAAATTTGTAAGAATGTAAGCCATTCTGCAAGTGACAAATGGTCCAAGGTTATAAATAGGTAATGTTCATAGGAAGAAAAACAGAGCCCCAATAACCATGTGAAAAATACTCAAAATCACTTATAATTAGACATATGCAAATAGAGCAATTCTTACATCTCACCTCTCATCCATCAGACTGGCAAAGACGACCAAAAAAAAAAAAAGGATGGGGGAGGACCAAAATGTACTAAAAAAAATATTGCTGTTTTTTTTTAGTAGCAAAGAACTGAAAACTAAAGGGTGCCCAGTATTTTGTGAATGGCTGAAAAATATGGTATACAAATACAAATACAAATGGAATTACATGATGATGTTAGAGTGAAGAAAAATACTGTTTCTGTTAACAATAGCTTTCAAAGAATCTTGAACGATTTTGATTTATGGGTGAGAGATACTTTGTTTTAAGAGAAACTTTAAAGTGATATTTTGCTCTACAAAATCAATAATTAACCAATAATTAAGAACAGTGGGAAACGGACTTTTGTGCTTTTTATTCAACTGAGCTATAATAAAGATGGGTATGAAAGTATGCTCGTTCTCTATTGATGCCATCATTAAGATTCCCTAGCTTGCATGCAGATGAGTCTCATAAAGGGGTGTGTGTATGTGTGTAGACCAGAAAGTAGGTATATGAGCTGGTATGTCTTAATGTTCATTAAGTACATTTTCCCAGTATTAAATGTATCTGAGGTGTTTTTTCCCCATTCCCATAATATTTTCCCCTTTTCCAAATACCTTGTGAATTGATCTTTTAATACTCTCTTCTCTCTAGGTTTTTGTGACACTTTTCTCTTTTGGTTTATTTCCTAATTTCTCCTCAATCTCTTTTGCTCATTCTTCATCTACATCTTACCTCCTAATTGGGTGTTCACCAAGGTCTTCTCTTAGGTTATCTTCTCCTTTCTCTCTTTCTGTTATTTTTGCAATTTGATCAGTTCCCTTGGATTCAATTATCTCTATGCAGATGACTCTCACAGCTATTTGTCTAGCATGCCCTAAATTCAGTCCTGACTTGCCATCTCATAACTCTAAATTTCTATTGCTATATTTCATATGTATCTTAATTTAAACTCAACATATCACAAAATAAATTCATTATCTTTCCTCCAAAATACTCCTCTCTTCTTAATTTCCTTATTGCTGTTGAGGGGATCCCTCAATAATCCCCTCGAAATATGGATGTCATCTTTTACTCCTCACTCTCTCCCATTCCCTATATCCAATCATTTACTAGTTTCTGACATTTCTACCTTCATAATTTCTCTCATATATGCCCTCATCTTTCCTCTGACACAGTCACAACCTCAGTGCAGGTCTGTATCATGTTTTGCCTAGCCAATTTCAGTGGCCTTCTGCTAGGTCTCCCTGTATTTAAATCTCTCCCCACTCTAATCCATACTCCACTCAGCCTTCAAATTGATCTTCCCAAATCACAGGTGTGATTATATCACCTTCCTATTCAATAAATTAAAATTCTTTCCTATTGCTGCCAGAATTAAATATAAAATCTTCTGTTTGTCTTTTAAAGGTCCTCATGATGTGGCTTATTCCTAGTTTCCAGTCATCTTATACCTTACACTTCCTTATATTTTGTTATGCCTCCGTGTACTGCATGGTCCAGTAACAATGTTTCTTAATTGCTGCTACTCACTCAAGACACTCCCTTTGCTGAATCTGGGCATGGTCCCTAGATGTCACCCAAGCCTGAAATTTCTCTCTTTATCTCCTCATTCTGGATCCTTTGACTTCCTTCTGGTCTCAGCTGAAGTTTTACATTCTACAAGAAGAACCCCCCCCCCCAGTTCTCCTTAACCTTAGTGACTTCCCTCTGAGGTTATATCTAATTTATCTTGCATATATCTTGCTTGCACTTAGTTATTTATAACTTAACTCCCCTATTAGGCTGTAAGTTCCTTGAGAGCAGGGGCTATTTTTTTTTTGCCTTCTTTGTATCCCCAACAATTCACATAGTGTGTATATATGATAAAGATTAATTTGGACATATGCTGGAGTACATTCTTCTTCTGTGACTTATCTTCTCAGTTCCATGGCATTATGTTTCTACCAGTACAGATCCTCTCTTTATGAGGGTTATCCAGTCCTACTGATTTTTCAATCTTTATTCCATTTAGAGCCATTTCTACCTTCCATGTCTACATCTGGGACTGAGATGATAGGATTCAAGTGTCATTACTCTACTGTTCCTGATACTGAAAACAGCTGATCTTTGCATATCTGTTCTATTTTTCTTTTCTTGCTGTACTCCTTCCATTTCCCTTCTGAAATGCCTTCAGGACTACTTAGTTGGATCTCTTCACCATTCCTTTTTAAAAAACAGCTTTTACCCTTTAGTGCTTCTTTCTCCTTCATGAAGTGATACTACTCAGAATCACAGAATCATTAAATGAAAGTTAGAATGAACTTTGGAAGCCATTCAGTCCAGTGCCTATCCAAAATAAGTCCCCAATGTCATACATCTGAAGAGTGGTCAATCATGCTCTGGTAAAAGACCTCTAAAAAAGGAAATTCATCACATTCAATTAAGCGCTTCAGTTATCTCTATTTGTATTTTCGTCCATTACTTAAAATCAAAATTTACCTCTTAGCAATTTTCACCTATTGTTACTATTTATTCCCTCTGGGTTTAAACATAATAAGCAACACTCCTCTTCCACATAACAGTGCTTCAAATACTTGAGCACAACCAGCAAATTCTCTCTAAGTCTTAGCTCCAGGCTAAACATGCCCAGTTCCTTGCACTTATCCTCTTAAGACATGCAGAATGCCTGGAACATAAAAAGCACCTAATATGTAATTTGTGATTGATTGAATGACTGATTGTTGGACCCAAATCCCTTTGCGATTCTGATTGTCTTCATCCGGATTCTCTCTAGCTTATCATTGACCTTCTTCATCTCTAAAGCAAAAGATTGTTATTCATCCATCTGTCCATCTCTGTATCTAAAATTTAACAGCCCTCTGGTTAGGCTGAGGCCAGCCACAACTAACATAAGTGTTATATTTCTTGCCATCAACAAGAATGTCAGTTTTGTAGTGAGTGGGAACCTGGACTGTAGTCTAAAATTAAATTAAATTTTTGCCACTTACTAGCTATGTGATCTTGAGCAAGTCATAACCGTGAACTTTAGTTTTCTCATCTACAAAATGAGAGGTAGCTTAATTAAACAATATTTACAATCCATATAAATATCCCTAATGTATCAAATGAGGTAGTATGTTAATGTTTTCAATGAGAAAATAAAAATGGCATTTAGTTCCCCAAAATTAATGTGGGGCAATAAATAAGTTCCATGCTAAATTTTGTGCAACAGCAAAAGACAAAGGAGATGGCATTAAGGAAAGTTCATAAAAAAAGATATTCCCTTTTCTAAAAAGAAAATATTATTTATTCAACAAGCTCCTTCATGAAGTTTGTGTGTGTATGTGTGTGTGTGTCTATGTGTATGTGTGAGCGTGTGATGTATGAATTCATTTCTCAGATATTTCTTTGCTGCCACAGCTACAGGGGGCCAGAGTCACTGCTTTTGATTTAGCTTTTCATAATGAAGGCAGCTGCATCATGCAATGGGTGATAAGGGGTGGACTTCATTCAAAGCAAAGGAAATTAAATTTTCCCATTTTGATTGATTCCAACACACACTGTTCTTGTGATAAGTCGATAAAAAAGCTGTACCTGAAAGGGGGAAAAATGAAATTAATAAAGGAATGAGGGAAGCTTAAGTGTGAAATAAGTATGGTAACAGAAAAGAGTTGGAAAGGGTTAGAGAATCGATTCATTATGTAAGAGCATGATAAAGAGGGTACTGCAGGGGGATTTATGTAAATGAAATGAATTAGTGCATGTTTCTTGGAAACTTGATAAACAGCAGTAGGCACTTAGTCAGTGGAAATAATTTGTTCCACAGCCCCCGTGTGTGCCCAAATCATTGTGGCAATTATAGTTGTTGATTACTGCCAAATGATTTTTTAATTCTGTGCAGTGGAACTCAGACAAAGACATCCATAACCTGGTGGGGTTGAAATAGAGCTGGATATTAAGTTTCAGAACTTAGGCTTGTAACTGTTAGTAGCTTTGAGGCCATGGGCAGCCTCCCTGACACTCAATTTACCTCATTTAAAAAATGAGGGCAAAATACTTTTGTAGCTTATGACCCACTCCTAAAGCCAAAGACTTATATGGACCAGGTTCATTCAATAAACTCCTATGATCAACCCTCCACACTTGTAGTAGCTAGCTCATAGGATTCTTATAAGATTACAAACAGTCTTTCCTTATTCCCTTAGCTGTTTCTGTCCTTCCAACTCAAAATTTGCCTCACATTTATTTTGTATAGATTTTGTATACACTTATACTTGTATACATTACCTCCTCCATAGAATTTAAACTTTGTGAGAAGAAGGACTGTTTCATTTTTGTCTTAAAATGGCATAAGCAGTAAGTACTTAATAAATACTTACTCATGGATTGGTTGCACACCCCACAGAGCTTAGCCTGAGCCTTACCCTTTGCTTTCTCTTCCCATCCCTTCCCTTCTCTTCCTTTCCACATCATCCATTCCTCCATCTCTCTTATCAGAGGAAATTATCACGTATTGAGAAAATATTCAGTGTACTGACAATTCACAATAAACTTCTCTCTTTCTTTATATAATGACAGTTGTTGGAGTTCCCTTGTTTTCTTCTCTCTTGCTTTAGTTTCTGAAGAAGAGGTGACTCTTCTCCTTACCAAAGCTAGCACTTCTGCATGTAAGCTTGATATCACCTATCAACAATTTCTCTAATGAATTGTTCCCACATTTCATTCATCTCTCTCTCTCTCTCTCTCTCTCTCTCTCTCTCTCTCTCTCTCTCTCTCTCTCTCTCTCTCTCTTTCAACTTCATTCTCTCCTTATAATTTGGTTCCTCTCTTCTCGTCTACAAATATGACTAAGTCTCCTTCATAGGAGGGAGGATGCTGGAAAAACACTATCATTGCCCCAAGCTGTTGCCTTATTGTCTGACATCTTGTTTCCCTTTCACAGCCCAATTTCAAGGGGAAAAAAAAAGACATCTGTGTACCCATTTCTTCTCTCCTTTTACTCACTTGCTGAATAGCTCTGGAAAACCTTCCTATTTTATGAGAAACTTGCAGTTACCCAAATTTGCCTAGACCTCACAACAGACTAAGTATAGCTAAATACAAAATCATTAACAATCAACTCTAAAATGATCTGTATGAGCATTTCTCATATATGACTTTTTTTTCTGAATTCTTCAAACGGTTAATGCATTGAAGTAAAAGTGTCAATAGACAAGGGTTGAGCAAATCAAAGCAAAGAGTAAAATCAAGAAAAGTTGGGGAGGTATAATTAACAGTAGAACTTCATGATTTATGAAGAAGAAATAATGATTTGAAGGTGGAGGGGATCTTCTACTCCATATATCATGAGGTCTGCAGAATCTGAGCATCAATAAGGAAGATGATTTCTTTCCTACAGATTTCATTCCTTAATTTTAAAAAGATCTTTATTAATATATTCCTCCCACTACCCTAATGGGAAGGTTTTTTTTAAATGAAAAATAAAGCCTTCAATTCATAGCTGCATAGCCCAATAAAACAAACTGCCATCTTGATGAAGTCTGACAACACATGCAAACTCCTTTCTGCATTTGATGTTCATTGTCTCTCTCTCAGGAGAGGAGAAGCATTTTTCGTCTTTATTCTTTTGCATTCCTGGTTTATCATCACAGTAATCAGAGTTCTAACATCTTTGAAAGTTTTTTTTTTCCTTTGTATTGTTGTTGTTCAGTCATTTTTCAGTCATGTTTGACTCTTCATCAAACATTTGGAGTTTTCTTGGCAGAGATACTGGAGTGGTTTGCCATTTCCTTCTCCAGCTCATTTTATAGATGAGGAAATTGAGGCAAACAGGGTTATGTGACTTGCCCGGGGTCACACATCTAGCCAGTGTCTGAGGCCAGATTTGAACTCATGAAGATGAATCTTCCTAACTCTAGATCCGGCAATCTCCACTGTGTCACCTAGATGCCTAGATCATTGTTATCACAGTATAAATTCTAGTTCTGCTTGTTTATCTCAGGCATCAGTTCACAGGGATCTTCACAGTTTCCTCCAAAACTTTCCATTTCACAATTTCTTATAGAGCAATAATGTTCCATTAAATTCATATACCATAATTTGTTTAGGAGGATACCCTCTAAGTTTTCAAAATTTGACTTTCACAAAAAACAGCTGTCATAAATATGTATACATATAACATATAAATCCTTTTCCTTTTTCTTTGATTTCTCTGAGGATGTTAACCTAGTAGTGATATTGCTGATTCAAGAGATACCCCAAGTTTGGTAACATTCTGGGCCTAGTACCAATTTACTTTCCAGATTGACTGGATCAACTGACTGCTCCTGCTAGTGTACCTGTCTTCCCACAAAGATTATTAATGGCCTAGTTTGATTGAAGAAAACATTTTTCCATCACCAAATGTCAACTTTTCTTCACTTATTCATTCTCCCTTTGTTCTGTTGTGTTTATCTTTTCAGTATAAACTGAGAAAATGGGGGTTTTCTCAAATGTTGCTTTGTTTTCTTTTTATGGACTCAGAGTCTGAAATTACTTCAAAGAAATTACTTCAATTGATATTTTCAAATCAATTCATCTCCCCCCTTGACATCCGAAATAAGAAATTGTCCAGTTTTTGCTTGAAAACCTTCAAAAAGAAGTTCTTTCCATTCCAAGGTTGCTCATTCCCCTTTTGGGATGGCTCTAATTACTAGGAAGTTTTATCTTTTTTTCTTTTCTTTAGGTTTAAATTTCCTTATTTTCAATTTCCTCCCTTTGCTCCTAGTATCATGCTCTGGGGTTTTAATGATTGTGGAAATTGTGTTATGTGCTTTTGTTTACAAACTGCTTTAAACAGCAAAACAACAAAGAAACCAACATTGTATTTCCCCCTCTCCCAATTCTTGAGTGGATCTCGAAGGGTTCAGTGCATTGAAATGAGAATTTGTTAAGATGACAGGATAGATCCAAAAATCCTACCTGGTAAACTCAGGCAATCAACATCTTCCATGGTCTGACATCTTCAAAGTTTTCTGACATGCCATTCTTGGCTTTTCTAGACTTCAGTTCCTTATGGGGTGCTGAACACAGAAAACCTGTGGTGCAATCTGGCTTTGTAATGTGTTATCTGAGTAACCTTGGCCCAATCGCTCTCCTACTCTGGGCCTAAGGTCTCTTACCTGTGAAAAAAAGATGATTTGATTAGATTCCTTCTAAGGTCACTTCCAATGCTACATCAAAGATAACATGACTTCCATGCCATCAAGCAATCAACATGCCTTTATCATTTAAAAAAATATATTTTAACATGTAATTGGAGGAAAAATAAATTATATTAAATAATTAAATATATTAAATAATTAATTTTAATTATTAATTATTAAATATTTTATTATTAAATATATTAAATAATTAAAAATAAACACGTTGCAAATAAATGTGCTAAACAATAGGGAGGCAAATACAAAAATGATACAGTCCTTCCCTCAAAAAGGTCATGTTCTAGGGGCAACTAGGTGGCACAGTGGATAGAGCACTTGCCCTGGATTCAGGAGGACCTCGGTTCAAATCTGGCCTCAGACAGATAACACTTACTAGGTGTGTGACCTTGGGTACATCACTTAACCCCATTGCCTAACCAAGAAAAAAAAAGAAGCTCAAGTTCTAGCACACAATACAAAACATTCACTATTACTTTAATGTAGGATATATACAAAAGAAATGCAGTTACTGGGATGGAACAAGAATCTTGAGGAATTATGAAAAACTTCCTGAAGGAGATATCACTAAGGTAGAGCTTTGAAGGGAGTTGTGTTAGAAGAGTTGGATGATTCAGAGTACTCCAGATATAAGGAACAGTCTGTGCAAAGGAACAAAAGAAGAAGATAGATTGCTGTGCACAAGGACATGTAAGTAGGCTGTCCTTACTGAAGCCTAGAGTATATGAGAAATAAAATGTAATCAGCCTGAAAAGACACCCTGGAGAAAGAATAGCAAAGATGCTAAATGTCTAATAGGGGACTTTAGCTCTATCTCAATGGCAATAGGGGAGTTACTGAGGCTTTTTGAGCATAGGCCTGACCTGGCTGGCCCTGCACTTTAGGAATATCTCTTTGGGAGCTTTATGGAGGATCAATTGAGTCCAAGAAAAGGAAATAGTAGGCTGCTGCAGTAGTGTAGGTGAAAGAGCTGTATTAGGGTGATTGCTGTGTGAGTAAGAGACAAAAGGATGGATGCAAAAGATGCTAAAGACATAAAATCAACAAGATTATGTCCTTGGCTTTTGAGACAGAAGCAATCCTACACACAACCAGAGGCACACATCCATATACTGAAAAAAAATACATTTCTGAAGAGACACAAAGTCACTAATAGAGGGACAGTTGGAGATCATAGTTCATCAGACCTTAGCATGGGGAGGTGCCCATTGTGATGAAAAGAATAGCTTCCAAGGGGACAGCTTTCATGTACCTGGTCAGCAGAAGCCCACGTCTCCCCATTCCTGCCTGCCTCCTGCAGTGCTGTTTCAGTAACTAATGCTCTGTTGGGGACTCAGACTTAGGGAACTAAGCCCACTTACCTGATGAGTGGTTTGTTTACCTGCTGTTTGTTTGATGATTTGCCAGGAAGAAAGGGAAGCAGCACTTAGCTCCACTTTCCTGACAAGAACCCAAGTGAGGCAAAAACCACTTAAGAATATCTATAGAATTGTTTCTCTTAGGCTGTATCCAAACACCCGAGTGTGGATAAAGTCTAAAAGCAATAACCTGCCGATCTCATATTTGGAGTAGGAGTCTACACCACAGATCAGGGGGCTGTCACAGCCATGTAATCTTAGAATCCAAGATTTAGAGTCAATCACTTAGCCCAATGCACTCATTTCATGTATTGAAGCAAAAGCAGTGTTTTGAATTTTGCAAGCTAAGCTACTAGGTTGCATGGTAGAGAGCGTACTGGGCCTGGAGTCAGGAATACCTGTGTTCAGATATGTTGTCAGACTAGCTATGATACTGCACAAGGCATTTAACCTCTGCTTGCCTCACTTTCCTTAATGGTAAAATGGGGACAATAATAGTACCTACCTCACAAGGTGTTGTGAAGATCAGAAAAGGTAATATTTGTGAAGTGCCTAGCACAATGCCTAGCACATAGTACGTGCTATTTAAATGCGTATTCCCCTCCCCTTCCATTCCTGAATTGCTTCAATTTCCTATATCATTCTGTATTTATAGAAAACCACAGAATGTGTAAAGCTATGTGCAAACTCAAATTCTTCAAAATTCTTACTTTTGACATGATTTGGCCACGTATTCATCCAATGCTCATTAGCTATAGATGCAAGGAGATATTCAGAATCTGAAGTTGTTTTATTTTTTTTTAATACTTTTGCCATCTATTTAAGGGGAAAAGGAAGAACCTAAAGGTGGAATGCAATGCCTCAGGAGATAGTAGTTCCTCCCTTACTAGATGTCTTAAGGCAAAGGATGAATAATTAATTCTGGGGTGATTACAGTCATTTGAGGTGTATGGATGGAATTACATGGTCCAATAGGTCACTTTCAGCTTTGAAATTCAATAATTATGTGAAAAAGATGGGGGTGGGACTAGAAAAATTGTCAAAAATAGAAACTAAATATCTCAGCATGTCCCTACTTCATTCTCCTTCCTGAAGACTAGCTTCATATGTACACATATACATATATGTGTGTACACACATGTGTGCATCTACATAACCATATCTGTATATGCATCTATATATCAGGATATACACATGTGTGTATATAGTGTGTTTATATGTACACGTATGTATATGAAATATTTTGTTCTCATAATTTTTTCCCCTATACTCCTCTGCCAGGGACACATTTTTCTCCTTCTGGGGCCTCATCATCAACATCAAAAGATAGAAATATACCACAACAACTAGGATAAAGTCAATCAGTTCCATCATTCTGGCTTCTGCTAGAGTTGCTCCAAAGATATTTACATTGAGTCTACAGAAGATGAAATTATATCCCAATACTTTTATTCAAGTACAAAAAAAAATCATTTTATCTTCTTGTGAAATAGGCCATGGAATATTAAACTCAATGGATAGGAAAGCAACTTGTTCTAGGGCTATTGCTATCTGAATTATATTATATAAACAGGATGAAAACAATCATAGCAATTGCTAGTATAGTAGGTGCTTAATAAAGCTTGTTGGCTAGATATTTATACTGCACTTTTAAGATGGAGAAATACTTTGCATGTTCAGTCTCATTTGATAAAACAACTATGAGTTTAAGAATACACACAAAGACCTCCACCCATCTCTCTATTTCTCTTTCTCTCTCTTCTCCTTTCTCTCTTTTTCCCTCACTCCCTCTCAGTCTCTCATCACAGGCCAAAGTCAAGAGTTTTGTGGTTTATATACATGTGTGTGATTTCATAAGCCCAATTACTATATATACACATATGTGTGTGTGTGTGTGTGTGTGTGTGTGTGTGTAAAACATATACAAGCATGTTGGTTTTTGTTGCTGTTGTTGCAGCTAGGTGGTGCAGTGAAAGAACACTGGGCTTGGAGTCAGGAAGAATAATCTTCATGAGTTCAAATCTGGGTCTGAGACACTTACTAGCTATGTGACCCATCACTTAGCACTATTTACTTCAGTTTCCTCATCTGTCAAATGACCTAGAGAAGGAAATGGCAAACCATTCCAGTATCTTTGCCAAGAAAGCTCCAAATGGGTTACAAAGACTCAGACATGATGAAAATGACTGAACAATATAAAATTTGACAGGTTCTCTTAAATCTTGAATATAAAAATACAGACTAGCAATTCTCTGCAAGAGAAGTCCCATATTTCTGGGTATCTAGAAAACATAGAAAACACTGCACTGTACACATACACACACACACACACACTCACTCTCACACACACTATATAGAAAGAAAGCTCGATTATGTCAAGGAAACAGGACAATAATTCTGAGGAACTTCTTGCTATAATGTTAGCTCAATCTCAGCATCTGAGCCAAAGTTATCCTTTGAGAGACTTACCAGAAATGTTTGAACAAGGCTAGTGCCTGGTTCCAAACTTTTTTAAAAGACCCAATAAGGCCTTTGGGCTTTTAATACATGTATTACAAAGGATCTGTGATCTCATCAATGTGAATATTCTGTCCAGCATTGTAGATCATAAACCATCCATGTGTGTCCACACCATCTGAATCCTACCACAAGATGCCCAGTAAAAATACTATCTGGCCTATGACCCATCTTGTTGCAGTATACTGGAATTATCCATTTGACTGTCTTGCTGGCTTTCCTAGACATAGTCACCTGACTATTCCCATATGTGACAGGACAGAGGCAGCTCAGCTCAAATCTTGTCTCTGACACCAGCTTTGTGATCCTGAGCCATCATTGAACCTCTCAGCCTCAGTTTTCTCATCTATACAAGGAGGGAATCAGATTCATTGCCTGCTAGTATCCCTTGCAACTCTAAATCTATGATACTTTGAGTGCATCTCTACTTACTGATGACAGGTACCCAACTGAAATACTCATCCTTAGGCAGCATGTGGATGCACATTTAAGATTTAGGCATAGATTTTCTTTCCTTACCTGGTTTAGGATTATAGCTAGCCACTGGTTGCTTGCTTCCAGTCTGAAAATTATTCTGCTTCGGAGTCTACATTTGTAACTACCTGTTTTGTATCTAACCAGAGACCATACTATGGTACTTCAAAACAAAGATCACTTAGAGCTAAAAGGTCCCTTAGAGTCCAGTTCAATTTCTTAATTTTATATGTGAGGTTACCTAGTATACCTTTTGGTAAACCATGAATGCTTTGAAGGCAGGCAGGTTTTATTTTTCCTTTATATCTATGATTACTATGCTATGTTTTTATTGCTATAATTTTATTTTGTTTCAGATTTGCACCTATAAGAACAAAAAAATGTGTAGGTAACTTTTGGTGTGGAAATTCCCTTTATCTAAGCAAATAGATAACTTCAATATTTCTTTTTATTTTTGAGAGTTGCCTTGGAGCACTGAGACATTAAATAACTCGACCAATGTTAAATAGCTAGTATATATTATAGATAGGACATTAACTCTGGTCTTCCTGACTTCAAGGTCAGCCCTCTATCAACTATCCTATACTGCTTTCTATGTGTTTTATACTAAGAAGAGAGGGATTGGGACTATGATTTCAATGGTATGTATAAATCCTAGTTGAGAAGCGGAAAAAAAATATGTGTGTATATATATTATATATGTTCATATATACATATATGTTATATGTGTAAGTATGTATAGACACATATGTATATATACATGTATATGCATACACATACACACACACACACACATCCATGAAGGTCAGGACCTTTTCTGCAACTTATATAGTCCTAGCAAGTTGCCTAGAGCACTGAGAAGGTAAATGACTTACTTGCCCAGAATCATATAGCAAGGAGGAATCAGAGGCAGAATTTAAAACCAGCTCTTTCTGGCTTCAAGGTCAACTGTCTACCCACTACTCTGGGCTGCATCTTACATAATAGATACTTGTCAAATTGAAGTGAATGGGATTAAAAAGCATATAGATAGCTCTTATCTTGAATTCTAGAAGTCTTATAAATAGGGTACAACATCTTGGACAGAAAGCCAATGTTTTATGATAGCCTTGTAATTAATATTTTTTTTCAATTTATACTTGCTGTTTGGATTTTACTTTTCCAAAATGAGCTTTGTGATACTTTTTTTCTGATTTCCTACTCCAGTTCCATGTCTGTTCAGAGGAAATAGGATTCCTTCATGTATCTAGACTCAATTTTTTTGTTTGTTTTTTCAGTGACACATACTATGAAGCCTATATCAGACACCTAGGAAACTAAACTGACTCGGAGAAGATGTGGAGGTCCACATCAGGACACTTAACTTGGTGACAGACTAGGAAATCAAATAGCACGCACAAACTGTGCTATTAATCAAAATGGGCTCAAAGGATATTTGTTTGGCAGCACCATGGAGAGCAGCAATGAAATTAAATAAGTGCCTGTGGGTAGTTACAGAGAAAAAAAAATGTTTCTTTACTTGTAAGATGACAGATAAACTGCGAAGCACATTAGCGCTAAAGAGCCCCCTTTTGAGGATGGCTGTCAGGGAGGTGATTTACATACCTCCCTTGGCTGTCAGACTCCACTGTGCATCCTAATAGCTCAACTGTAAGTGCTGCCAGTGACTGTCACTCAGCGATCCTGAAATAAGCTAAGAATGCAGATCTCTCCCATTTAGTGGCTAAATGGGTGGACAGAGGGCATAGTGTTGTCCAACTGGGAAACCTTTGAAGACTGAAGGTGTTACAAAATAAGAATCAGTTTAAATGAATGGTACATATATAAGGCTTTAATTTTCTTCACAGTTCAGCTCAAGCATCACCTTCTACATGGAGCCTTTCCTAACTCCTTCCATCACCCTAGTACAAATGACCTTACCCCCAAATTACCTTGTATTTATTTTCTATATAATTAAATAAAAAGGTTGTTCCTCCTTCCCCAGTAGAATGCAAGCTTCAAGAGAGTAAGGGCTATTTCATTTTTGTCTTGTACTTCTAATGCAAAATGCCTGCATAATAGTAGATGCTTATTAAATACCAATAAGAGACAGAGGAGGGGCAGAAGAAAATTAACTTAGGCAATCTAATACTTCTAATGTGTGGCATGTGGCAACTCTGCCTAGTAATTGGCATTCTATATCTTTCTTCTCTTTCTTAGTCAGACTCCTCTCCTCCTGGTGTTTCTTCTCTCCCTGGGTTTTCATTACACTGCTCTCTCTTCTCTTCTTTCATTATACTCTCTCTCTTTCATATCTGACTGACCTTTACTTCTTATTATGTTTTGCTTATTCATCATTATGCAATACCCACCAATTGTGGGTATAACCCAAAGCTCAGTTTTGGGCCCTCTTCTTTTATTTTCCTCTTCTCCCCCCCCTTCCTCCCGCAACACCATCAATTACAATCTCTATACAGATGACTCACAGACCTTGGATGCAACTCTAGTTTCTCTACTGAGTTCCAGTGCGACTAATTGTTTATTTCCAACTGCTTGTCCTGGAGACATTGCAAATAAAATAATACCAAAACAGATCTCGTCATATTTTCCTCAAAACTTACCCTACTAGTTGGCAGAGAGAAGCCAGGAAGTTGCCTGAGCTCTCCTCAGTTTCCCTTAGAAACAGCATTTAATCAAGCCTCTAAAAGAATTCTGGAGCAACAGAATCTACAAAAAGAGTGAAACATTCTAGCCCAAGTTAACTTAGGACTTCAGGAAAGGTCTGTCTCACTTGGGTAGAAGGGGAGCACAGTCCAGCACAGCCTGGCTTTTCCAGCCAAGCCAGCAGCAGGGACTTAGCCACAGCACAGATCAGCAACTGAGGCCCCGCAGTTTGGGCTCAGGAGGCCAGTTACACAGCAAGCCAGTTGTGAGGCCTGTAGCTCAGCAGGCAAATTGCCAGCCCCAGAACCTAGGGCACAACAGATGTGACTAGGCCAGGCCATGCCAGTGTGGTGGGCAAACCATCAATACCTCAGGCCCTAGAACAGACAGCCAGTTGACTAGGACCCTGGCCTTCAGTGAAAAAGCTTGGGACAGTGCCTACTGTGCCCCAGGAGCAGAGCTCACCTTTTAAAAATGAGTAAAACAAAACAAACTAACAAACAAAACAGAAAAGAACCCGGACCATAGAAAGTTATTATGGTGACAAGGAAGATCCAAACATGAACTCAGAAGAGGACGACAATGTCAAAATGTCTACATCTGAAACCTCAAAGGGGAATATGAATTGCTCCCAAATCCAAAAAGTATTTTTGGGAGAGCTCAAAAATGATTTTTAAAAATCAGAGATGTAGAAGAAAAATTGGGAAAAGAAATGAGAAGTATGCAAGAGAGAGTCAACAGTATGGAAGAGGAAGGACAAAAATTGACAGAAGAAAACAATTCCTTAAAAAGTAGAATCAGCCAAATGTAAAAGGAGGCACAAAAGATATCTGAAGAAAATCCTTAAAAATTAGAAGTGGGCAAGTGAAAGCTTATCACTCTATGAGATGGCAAGAATATGTCAAGCAAAATCAGGAGAATGAAAAAATAGAAGAAAATGAAAAATACCTCATTGGAAAAACAAGGGACCTGGAAAATAGATCCAGGAGAGATAATTTAAGAATAATTGGACTACCTGAAAGCCAAGATAAAAGAAAAATCCTGGACAGCATCTTTCAAGAAATTATCAAGGAAGACTACCTTGATATCCTGAAACAAGAAGATAAGCTAGTCATTGAAAGAATCCACTAATTAGGCTCAGATTCTTAAAATCTAGCCAAGGGCTCAGATTCTTATAATCTAGCCACTGCTCAGATTCTTAAGATCTGGCCCACTTGCATTAGCAGTACAAATGCTTAGATTCTTAAGACTCTGCCCAATATGATGAATGTTCTAATAAACCTTGTCTTTGGCTGAAAGAAGTCTTGGGTTGAATTCATTTGAGCAAGACCCATGTGTTGTGATTTTGGGGTCCCAGCACCCCTACATCTCTAAACTTCAACATTTTTAGTGGCCTGTGCAGGGAAGCTGCCTAACTCCAAGTTCTTCTCCAGCCAAGACCAGAAGGTATGTAAGACTCCCCCACTTCTTTCTTGCCCTGCAGTTGGAGTTGCTTTTCAAGCACCTAGGAAGGCTTGGAGGTGCTTTTCAGGCAGTCAGTTGTGAGGCTATCTCACACTCAGTCTGATGCCCTCAGACTCTTGGTCCATTGGTTTGGTTTGAGGCTATGGACCTGGGTACACCTTCCGCAGCATAGAGAACAAGGACAGACACACTGTCTGGAAGCATATGCCAAATTCTTTCAATTCTCTTGGCACTAGGAAATTGGGGAAACTGCAGATGCTTTTTGGTTCCCTGAGGCTTGTTCACTCCCTTCTCTCTACAACCCTGAATCCTTCTTTATGGAGATTACAGGGAAAAATTAGAACAGCTAAAAACATCTTAGCAGATTCTGGAAATTTTGTGATCCGTCATTAAGGAATTTAAAACTCCTCCTTACAACCTTGATCACTTTCTTCTCCCACTCCTTTCCCTTGAATCAAGAGGGAATCTGTTAATCCTTCTCATAGGAGAAGAGAGTTGCACCCCCACCTCTGAATTTGCCTTCTACAGCATGGGCCCCCCTGGCAATGGCCCTGGACCCTGGGGCAACATTTGCCTTGAAGAATCACCCAGGTTCAGCACATCCTGCTCAAGGTAAAGAAGCTAGACTCTGAACTTGAGTAAGCACACTCTTTTAAAGTTGTAGTTTTAACTGTTAATGATAAGATGTTGATTCTCTGTGTAAAGTAATTTAGAAATGCATTTAACAAAACTGAAGTCACCTGATTGTTAATGGTTTTGTTTCAAGTTTCAAATTGGCAAACATTTTGTATCAATTATGTCAAGCAACTTTTCATAATTTGGTTACTGCTAAGATAATTTGGCTATTGTTGGTTATTGTTTTAATGTGTAAACTTGCCAAAAAGCTTGTTTGGGTTCTGTCTTGCTGAGAATTTGCAAGTATATAAAAATAATTTCTAACAATCGGCTTTTTACACCAGGACAAATTTAAATTTGAGATATAAATCCTGGAAAAAATGTTTTCCTAAGTGGTGATTAGTGAAACTTGATGTTTGAGGTAAAAGCTTATGGGATGTTATTTTGAGGTGTCTGATGGGTCATAATAATCCATTGATAATCTATAATCCACCATCTGGGATAATGTGATCCTGGTGGGAAGTCAGCATCAGGAAAAGCTGAGAGGATAATTTTAGTCTCAGTCTAAGATGGGATCCTCCTGGCTCAGTTTCCCCTATGTTCCTTTGAAAAGGAATGTGACCCACCTGGCTATTCCTGAGACTGACTATGAGGTAGATTTAATAGTGCATGGTTGGAAAAATGAATTATCTGAATCCAAATAGAGCTAAGCATGTTTTATCCTGAAATATTTGGGTCCTAGATCTAGTCCCTGCTTCATCCTTTTATAACAAATTTCTACAATCAGAGCAAGTGGTCAGATCAATGCAAGTGTGCGAGATCTTGCCATTCTGACCTGAATGTTTAGTCATTCAATACCCCCAAACAACTGAAATTAAATCAGAAACATCTTCAGTTTTGTTTGGGGACAAGAATTTGAGTGATAATTGAAGTGAAAGTCAGCCTCTGGCAAATTCATTTGTATAACTATTGAACCCAGGGGTGGAAAACTTCTACCTGCAAAAGTGTTACTTAAACTTTAGAAAAAGTAACAAGATCAGATTATCCTGCAGGTCAAATGTAAATGCTTTTAATAGGGCTTACACTCTCATTTCTCCCTATATCTGGGCCCTGCAGGCTTTTCTGTCAGATTTGTGTCTTCCAGACTACAGGCCATTCACCTACAATTGGTAGCAAATAGTGGGTACCAGCCAAGGTCCCCCCATCATTCCCTGGATGCAGCCTGTGCTTGGTTCCAGTCAACCTCTTTTGGACCCCCTTGAGGCAAGGACAGCTCTACACCCTTTGCCAGCAAGAAAGAAATTCAGAAGCCAAGACCTTTGTCCCTTACCCCAAAAGAATCTGGGTCCAAATTGTTTGAGGGAGGAAGGATGGGGATGGGATCTAAAGCCCTGAAAGGAAAAGACCATGTCTTTGGGATCTGGATCCCAAAAAGGAAAAACCCAAGACTTTACCACCTGTCAAAATCTCTGAGGCTATAACCTTATCAATTGGCTTTTCATTGTGGCTATGCTCAATCCCCCAGTTTTGTTCTATTACTTCTCAATTTCCCCTGGCCAATTCCCACCCTTAATCCTATCTAGACTACATTCTTCCTTGGCCATGTGGTCCCTGACATTCTATTCACCCCAGCTTACTGATCATTCCCATCCAAATCCTCCTTAGACCCCTCCTCCAGTCACCCCAAACTACTTGGCCACTCCTAAATCCCTCCCACAGTCTTTCCATATATAAGGTCCATCTTGTCTCTGTTAAGGGGCTCAGATTCTTAAAATTTAGCCAAGGGCTCAGATCCTTATAATCTAGCCACTGCTCAGATTCCTTCAGAACCTAGCCAATAGCTCACAAATGTTCAGTTTCCTTTAGAGTCTGGCCAATATTGCAGATCTTTAATAAACCTTGTCTTTGGCTGAAAAAAAAATCCACTGATCACCTCCTGAAAGAGATCACAAATTGAAAACTCCAAGGAATATTGTAGCCAAATTCCAGAATTATCAGGTCAAGAAGCAAATATTACAAAGAGACAGAGAAAAATAAAAGGCAAATTCAGTATCATGGAACAACAATTAGGATTACACAGGACTTAGCAGCTTCTACATTAAAGGATTGGAGGGCTTGGAATATGACATTCCAGGAAGGCAAAGGGGCTTAGATTACAATCAAGAATAAACTATCCAACAAAATTGAGAATAATCTTCCATGGGGAAAGATGGATATTCAATGAAATAAGGGATTTTCAAACTTTCCTGATGAAAAGACAGGGCTGAATAGAAAAATTTGATCTTCAAATACAAGACTTGAGAAAAGCATAAAAAGCTAAACAGGAAACGGAAAAATAGAACCATGTTATTCAATAAGATTAAACTGTTTACATCCTTATATGCGAAAATGATACTTGTAACTCTTGACAACTGTATCTTTATCAGGGCAGTTAGAAGGGGACATACATAGACAGAGGGTGTGGGTACAAGTTGATTTGATGCGCTGATCTAAAAAATTAATTAAGGGGTGAAAAAAGGATTGTACTGGAAGAAGAGGAAAGGGGGAGGCAGAATAAGGTAAATTATGTCTGATGAAAAGGCAAAAAAAGAGACCTATTACAATAGAGGGAAAGAAGGGAAGAGGGTAAGCATCGTTTGAACCTTACTCTCATTGTATTTGACTCAAAGAGGAAATAATATATACCTTCAGTTGAGTATAAAAAAAAATCTATCTTACCCTATGGGGAAGTAGGAAGAGAAAAGGGAAAGAAAGAAGAGAAGTCTGATAGAAGGGAGGGCAGACTGAAGGTTATGGTGGTTGAAAGTAAAACACTAGTAAGGAGGGAAAGGGTGAAAAGAGAGATGGGAGAAATAGAATAGAGAGGAAGACAGAGTTAGTAATCATAGTTGTGAATGTGAATGGGATGGAAGTGGATTGCATAGTCAATGAAAACTATAATTCTATGATATATTGTTTACAAGAGACAAATTAGAAGCAGAGAGATACAGTGTAAAGGTAAAAGGCTGAAGCAGAATATATTATGCTTCAGTTGAAGTAAAAAATAAATAAATAAAATAAAATCAGGGTAGCAATCCTGATCTTAGCCAAAACAAAAACCAATATAATTAAAAGAGAAAAGGAAGAAAACTACATCTTGGTAAAACGTAACATAGAAAATGAGGGAATATCAATAGTAAACATATATGCACCTAGCGCAAATTCTTAGAGAAGAAGTTAAGTGAATCACAGGAAGAAACAGCAAAATTATACTAGCGGAAGACCTTAACCTCCTCCTTTCAAAACTAGTTCAATTTAATCATAAAATGAACAAGAAAGAAGTTAAAGAAGCCAATCAAATACTAGAAAAAGTAGATAAGGTAGACCTCTGGAGAAAACCGAATATGGATAGTAAGGAATATACATTTATTTTAAGAGGCACATGGCTGCTACACAAAAATTGACCATGTATTAGGGCAGAAAAACCTCACAATCAAATTCAAAAAGGCAGAAATATTAAATGCATCCCTTTTGGATCATGATGCAAAAAAATTATGTGTAATAAAGAGACATGGAAATATAGACTAAAAATAATTGGAAACTAAACAATCTAATCCTAAAGAATTAGTAGATCAAACAAAAAATCATAGAAAGACTCAATAATTTCATTATAGAAAAATGACAATAATGAGACAATATGCCAAAACTTATGAGATGCAGCCAAAGCAGTTAGGGGAAATTTTATATCTCTAAATGCTTACAGGAATAAAATAAAGAAAGAGAAGATCAGTGAATTGGGTATGCAACTTAAAAAATTTAGAAAAAGAACAAATTTAAAATCCCCAATACTGAATTAGAAATTCTCAAAATCTAAGATGAGATTAATAAAATTGAAATTAAAAATACTATTGAGCTAATCAATAAAAATAAGAACTGTTTTTTATGGAAAAAAACACAATAAAATAGGTAAGCCTTTGGTTAACTTGATTTTAAAAAAAAGAAAGAAAATGAAAACCATATTACCAGTATGAAAAATTAAAAGGGTGACTTCACTGCTAATGAAAGGGAGCTATTTTTCCCAACTGTATGCCAATGATCTAAGTGAAATGGATGAATATTGACAAAAAGTATAAATTGCCCAGATTAACAGAGGATAAAATACTTAAATAACCCTGATTTCAGAAAAAGAAATTGAACAAGCCATCAATGAACTCCTTAAAAAAAAAAATCTCCATGGCCAGATGAATTTACAAGTTAATTCTACCAACATTTAAAGAACAATTAATTCTAATACTACATAAACTATTTGGAAAAATAGGCAAAAAAGGAGTCTTACACCAAATTTTTTGTATGATACAAATATGGTGCTGATACTTAAACCAGGAAGAGCCAAAATAGAGAAAGAAAATTGTAGACCAATTTTCCTATTGAATACCGATGCAAAAAATTTTAATGAAACATTAGCAAAGACACTACAGCAATTTGTTACCAAGATAATACACTATTTCTATGTGGGATTTATACCAGGAATGTAGGGCTGGTTTGACATCGTGAAAATTATCAGCATAATTGACTATATCAATAACAAAACTAACAGAAAACATATGATTAGTTCCATAGATGCAGAAAAAGCTTTTGACAAAATGCAGCCCCTATTCCTATTAAAAAACACCAGAGAGCATAGGAATAGGTAGGCTTTTCCTTAAAATGGTACGTAGCATCTATTTAAAATCATCAGCAAGTATTATATGTAGTAGGGATAAGTTAGAAGCTTTCCCAATAAGGTCAGAGGTGAAACAAGAATGTACATTATCACCACTGTTACTCAATATTGTACTAGAAATGTTAGCTTAAGCAATAAGAGAAGAAAAAGAAATTGAAGGAATTAGAATAGGCAATGAGGAAACAAAGCTATGACTTTTTGCAGATGATATGATGGCATACTTAGAGAAAATAATTAACAACTTTAACAAAGTTGCAGGATATAAAATAAATCCACATAAATCATCAGCATTTCTATAGATTAATAACAAAGCCCAATAGCAAGAGATAGACAGAGACATTCCATTTAAAATAACTGGAGACAATATAAAACATTTGGGAGTCTACCCACCAAGACGAACCCAGGAGCTGTATAAACACAAATCCAAAACACTTTTCACACAAATAAAGTTAGATCTAAACAACTGGAAAAACATCAATTGCTCATGAGTAGGCTGAGCTAATGTAATAATAATAATAAAAAAAGAACAATTCTACCTAAAGTAACTTACTTATTCTTGGCCATACCAATCAAACTAACAAAAATTATTTTATAGACCTAGAAAAATAGTAACAAAATTCATCTGGAAGAACAAAAAGCCAAGATCAAGGGACTTAATTAAAAAAAATGCAAAAGAAGGTGGCCTAGAAATACCAGATCTAAAACTATATTATAAAGCAGCAATCACCAAAACTATTTGGTACTGGCTAAGAAATAGAGTGGTAGATCAGTGGAATAGATAGGTATACAACATACAGTAATCAATGACGATAGTAATCTTCTGTTTGGCAAATCAAACATTCCAGCTTTTGGAATAAGAAACAACTATTTGAAAAAACCTGCTGGGAAAGCTGAAAAACAGTATGTCAGAAACTAGACATAGACCAACATCTTATATCATATACCAAGATAAGGTCAAAATGAGTACATGGTTTAGACATAGAGAGTGATATGATAAGCAAATTAGGAGAGCAAGGAGTAGTTTACCTGTCAGATCTATGAAGAAGGGAAGAATTTATGACCACACAAGAGATAGAGAATATTATGACATGCAAAATGGATAATTCTGATTACATTATTTTTTTAAATGCACAAATAAAGCCAATATAACCAAGATTAGAAGGAAAGCAAAAAGCTGGGAAACATTTTTTTTAATAGCCAGTATCTCTAATATAGGTTTCATTTCTCAAATATAAAGAGAGCAAGTCAAATTTATAAGAATACAAGTCATTCCCCAATTGATAAATGGTCAAAGGATAAGAACAGGCAGTTTTCAGATGAAGAAATTACAGCTATCTATAGTCATATGAAAAAAAGGCTCTAGATCACTCATTGATTAGACAAATGCAAATTAAAACAATTCTGAGGTACCACATCATACCTATCAGATTGGCTAATACGACAGAAAAGTAAAATGATAAATGTTGGAGAAGATATGAAAATTGGAACACTAATGTATTGTTAGTGGGTTGTGAACTGATCCAACCACTCTGGAGAACAATTTGGAGCTATGCCTAAAGGGCTGCAAAACTGTGCATACTCATTGAACCAGCAATACCACTACTAGATCTGTATCCCAAAGAGATCATAAGAAATGGAAAAAGACCTACATAAACAAAAATATTCATAGCAACCTTTTTGTGGTGGCAAAGAATTGGAATTTAAGAGGTTATTCATCAATTGGAGAATGTCTGAACAAATTGTGGTATATAAATGTAATGGAATGCTGTTGTGCTATAAGAGACTTCAGAAAAACCTGGAAAGACATCTATGAACCGATGCTGAGTGAAATGAGCAGAACCAGGAGAACATTGTACACATTAACAGCAACATCGTGCGATGACTGACTTTGATAGACTTGGCTCTTCTCAATAATACAATGATCTAAGACAATTCCAAGACTCATGATGGAAAATGCTATCCACATCCAGAAAAAGAACTATGAGTCTGAATGCAGATTGATGCACATAATATTCTCTCTCTCTCTCTCTCTCTTCTCTCTCTCTCTCTCTCTCTCTCTCTCTCTCTCTCTTCTCTGTCTGTCTCTCGCTCTCTCTTTGCTTTTTCTTTCTAGTGGTCTTTCCCTTTTGTTCTGATTCTTCACAACATGACTAATGTGGAAATATGTTTAATATGATTGTACATGTAGAGCCTATATCAAATTGCATGCTGTCTTGGGGAGATGGAAAAATTTGGGAGTCAAAATATTTTAAAAGTGAATGTTAGAGGAAGTTAGGTGGTGCAGTGGATAGACCATCAGCCCTGGAGTCAGAAGTAGCTGATTTCAAATCTGGCCTCAGACACATAACACTTACCAGCTGTATGACTCTGGGCAAGTGATTTAACCTCAATTGCCTCAAATATAAAAAAGTCAATGTGGGAAAGTATTTTTACATGTAATTTTGAAAAATAAAAATAGTATTACATGGAAGGAAAAAAGGTTCTGGATCTCCTTTTCCAGTTGGTTGGCTCCTTTTCATAATCTTTTTTTTTCTTAAATTTTTTTAAAATAAATTTTTCTCAATCTCTATGAATTCTTTTTGGGCAGGTGACCATTTTACATTATGCTTTGGGGTAGGAGAGGCTTTTATTTTTGCTTCAGTATTCTCCTCTGAAGATGAACCCCAGTCCTCTCTATTCCCATAGTAATTTTCTGTATTTGGGTCCTTTCTCCTTTGCCTGCTCATTTTGTTTTGTTTCTTCATAGCAATTTATTATTGTAGTCACCTCTAGTCTGGGGTATGAGGGATAATGCCTCTGGCCTCAGATCCTCCCTCAGTTCTCCCCTCTTGCATGGAACTTAAACCAAGAACTCTACTCTCCTGTAAGTGCCCACAGCCAGTGGTGTCCTTGTCCCACTGCTTCTGCACTCACTAGGCATGTGCTGGTTCCTTCTAGCCCAGAGCTGTGTCTCAGCAGCACAGCTGGGTTTGAGGTCCCTTATCAATAGACGTTCCCTCAGTCTTCCCATGCTTAAACCTTGGATGCTCCATACTGTCTAGCAGGTGGAAAACTCCTGTACCTGGGGTCAATGCTCCCTTCCCAACCCAGCCCAAACCCAGGGATCACTTCTTTCTATTTCAAGGGAATTAGCCTGGAGGTGTTTACACTTCATGGGGACCAAACCTTGGTCTTCAGGTCTTCTCCAGCTGTCCCAGGAGGACCACTGTTTTGCCCCCAACTCATTTTTTACCACTCTACATTCTCTCTAAGGTGCTATTTTTTCTTGTTTATGGAGGAAATATAGAGAGCCTGGAATTTTCTGACCTACTCTGCCATCTTCCCAGAATCCTCTCCAGCATGGTTTTCCTAAAGTGTAGGTCTGATCATATTATCCCTTGTCCTATAAACTCTAGTGGTTTCCTATTGCCTTTAGGATCAAATATTGTGGGTTTTTTTTTTATTGAAATCCAAATCTCTTACCAACCTGACCCCTTGTTTGGGTTTCAGTGTCCTTGTGTCCCTCCTAGAACTTGCAATGCAGCCTTATTGGTTTGTTTGTTCTTCTATAGAAATGGCATTCCACTTTCCATCCCCATGTCTTTGTACTAGCTGTTTTAGATGCTTGGAATATACTGTTTACTAAGATCTTGGAATCTTTGGTCTCCTTTAAGATTTAGCAGAATCATCACCTGCTATACGAATCATTTCCTGATCCTGACCCCTCCCCCATGTGCTAGATCACTCCATTCCCAAACAACCTTGTATTCATTTTTTACATATAATGTATGCTTACACATTTACATGTTGTTTTCCCATTACGATGAAAGCTTCAGAAGGACACAAACTATACTTTCGTCATCAAACCCCCAGTGCAATATCCAGCATAGAGCAAGTGCTTAGTAAATTTCTTCTGATTGATCAGTTTGTGCAATAATTTGGGTATACTATAAAAAAGTGTGAACACTTTAAAAGAAACTAAATATTAGATCACTTCTTCATTTTGAAACAACTCTTTGTGTCTATAGGTTTTCTCTTATCTATAAGCCTAATGTCTTGTTCAAGAGGGAAATGGGGTTAATTTATCATGACTTATTCAAGGGGATCTCAGATGGCAACTAGTGAACACTGTTTTTCTATATTCTCATATACTCTCTGTGCAATAAATCATTCCAAATTTTTGCTTGTACTGTTGCCACTTTGAAAAGCCAAGAATTGTCAGGTGCAATGCTAATCTTGAACAGATACTTTCAGTAGATGCCAGGATACATGAAGTGCATTCCACCATTAAATTATGAATGTCTCCTTGACAACTGCCAAGTTTTCTTTTGTATTCATTTTGTGTGAAAGACAGTTTGGAATAGTGAAGGTAGAATCGTAGCTGCAGTCAGGAAGACATGAGTTCAAATACTACTTTCAGCACATATTGGTTGCATGACAGTGGATATGACATGACCTCACAGGGTCCCAGGAAATTCTCTAAAAATTTAAGTTGCATAGAAGCTGTTGATAGGCATCTATAGACACTAGGAGCTCTGTACACTCCAAGATCACAGTTCTTGGAAACAAATAATAATGAAAACAATGTTTAGTGGCATCATTTATAAAGGGATACTCTAAGATCCAGAAACACACGTTCAATTACTAACTCCTACCCAAACTGGCTGGCTAACCCTGGGGAAGTCATAGAATTTCTCAATGCCCCAGCTAGCTCTCTAAATCTACAAATTGCATAACAGTTGAAAATCTGAATGGGTAGGGAAGTTTCTGTACTGGCACTTCCCAATACCAATAAAATCTCAAGTCTGGATTGTCCCTCCCACACCCACACCCACACACACACACCCACACACACACACACACACACACAATCATCTGCCTCAACTTCCTCACCCAAATGCTCTCAACTGTTTTCCCTCTCTGGTAAATTTGCCTCCTGGTATATTGTCCTCTTGTAAAGCAATGCTACACTACTGTTTCTGCTCTATTTATCTTTTATCCAAACTATTAGAACAGAGATTTTATTAGGCCTATAAAATTCAAAGAGGAAATGAAACTAACCAAATGGACTAAGTACATTAAGATAACATTTATTGGTTATGGCATCTTTAATTGATTTAGCACCATAGTTGAGGAATATCTACTGATGTTTAGATATAAATAATTTCGTTTTGTTTATATGCAAAGACCATTAAGGTCTTGATTAGAATATTTCTGTTTTGAGCTATATTTATTTGCAGAAATGAGAACATTAAGTTTTTCTTATCAAGACCTAGCATCACCTAGTCCATCCATTGCCTGGAGCAGTAATATAACAATTCTAAGAAAGGATGAAAAAGCTTTGCTTGAACTTGTATCAAATTTCAAAAATTCAGAAAAGTTGTTCAGTGGAAGGATCACAGAGAAAGTGAGTGAAAACAAAATATAAAAAGATAGAAGAAAAAAATGACAGGCAGAATATTATGGAGTACTGTATCTCTTAAAAGTGAAGAAACAGAACTAAAACTACCCACAAATAGAGTAGAGAACTGGCCCTTCTCACTTTCAATCAACTCAAGCACTAGCATTTATATGCATCAAGTTCGGTAACAATATTCATACAGCAATGGGATCTCTTCTCGACACCAGATATCAAGGAAGCTGCTTTACTCACATAGTCAAATAGATGTTTGATCTCCTCCATGTTGTTCTTCCTTTCAATGATATAACCAAGGACCTATTTCTGCTCATCCATTCTACGTAACTCTCATGCATAATCTCCCATACATCTGCCATTGGGGAGGAGGGTCCAATCAGTATGTTGGAGTCTTTGTTCTCTTGACACCATCCAGATACCAAAAAGACCACATGGGCTTCCCATTTGTTTCCCCTTGCTTTCCCCACATGGGGTAAGAAAATTAAAATGAGGATTGCAGCCACATAGGCTTGTCTAATTTGTCCCCTAAAATTCAGGGATAATATTTAAAAGACTTAATTAATCTAGGAGACAAGATCCAAGCCATTGGAATGGCTTCCAGGTTACCCAGGGCTTAAAAATTCCAAGGCACACGGAATTGGAACTCTTTGGAATTGACAGATATACCACTTCTGTGTGATCAATGCACTCCTGACAAGATTTATTTCTGTATGGCATCAGGGAGAGCTATATCTCCCTGACCCAGTTCTGTATCCATTCTAAATATTCTTTCCATGCTACCATTAAGTAAACTTATATTTTGTTCAAAGTTACATCACCTCTATTTGTCTCATTTTGCTCCAAATTCAAGCTTTAACTGCATTGCAGGACTGAATCAGCCCTGGCCACATGTATTTGGTGTTAGTCAGCAAGTATAGACAAGAGTGACTTCATAACCGTCCTCATGGATGAAATGGAATTATCATATAGGAACAAGATGAGCTTTGCATCATCCTGTCATTCTGTCTACTCCTGGAGTTGTATTTAGTATGCTTTTGGTGAGCCTACAGAAGATGCCTAATTTCCACCTTAAATTAGGTCACATGCTACAAGGACTTCCCATTACTTTCCATTAATTTGAGTAAGCACTCAATTGGAGAGTAGTAGTAGACAATATGACATTTTTCTTTAAGATATATTATTTAAGATATTATTATTTAAGATGTATTACTTAAGATATATTTTGTTTCTTATATTATGTTATATATTCGTCACACCAGGCCTGGGTATGGAGGCTAGCATTGACAAAAAGGCTAAGTAGACAAAGATGGTAAGAAACCATGCCATGGAACACTCACTGGCATTTTCATTAGAATCTCACAAACTGAAGAAAATACTAGTTTTGAGCGCTTCTATGTGACTTCACAGCCCTAGTGCAAAATTTCAATATGCTTGTTGGTGAATTCATTTAGATGTAAATGACAAATTATAAAAAACCATAATCACATCACAGTGTCAGGCAGAAAGCAAATATGCCTGTGGGCAGGACTGTGGAAGATGCTTTTTGTTCAGATCATTGTATTCTGGGTGAAGCTATGCCACTGCTTTCCTTGGAATGTTGGCACATGGGTGACAGATGACCCCAATTCAATAGCTGAATTGAGATTAGAATCTGGCATTCCAGCCCATGGGTAGAAGAAAGAGGATATCTGACTTAAAGGGGAAAGCATGGTTCATGGGCAGAGCTGGCACACAGAGAAAGCCACATTGAGGGACTGAGCCTCCCTCTCTCTGCTGAAGAGCCAGGAACCCCATGCAAAGTATGCTGACTTAGAGCTTGTCAGTTCTTTAGCCAAAATGATAATCTCCTCTGGTCTTATTTCCATAGGACTTGTCATTTCAGATTATCTATGCATAGTGTTGGCATACAAATATTCACCAGTTCTTAGAATGAATCAGAGGGGATAACACCCCCCCCCTTGTCCTTGTGATACTTTTGGAATATTATATCCTACTCAGCTTTGTGGACTGTGGGACATGGAAATTCTTTACACATGGTGGGAAGTGTGTTTTATATCCTTGTATACTTGTGTACTTTACATATTGATTATCCATCAATTTCATTTGAATAAGAAGATAAGCCCAAAGGAAATATCAAATTATGACAGATTCCTGGTCTAGCTGACTGATTATCCTACTTAAAGAGTAGCACTGGGTGACTTGTTTGCAGAAAGTCATATTAAGCTTAAAAGGCTAATCAACAAAACAGTATTTTAAAGTTCTCACCATGCTTACCCACACTGTGCTGAACCTTGGGTAGACAAATACAAAAATGAACTCACTTCTGTCCTCGGAGAATTTGCATTAAATCAGAGGAAATAGCATAAAGGATATACAAATATACGTACAATCAATATAATTTTGAGAAGACTTCCACAGTTTTGGGAAGCAGGAAAAGCTTCATGGAGAAAACAATGTTTGAAATGAGTTTTGAAGATTGGGCATTCTAAAATGCAGAGGGAAGGAGGGTGTGCATTCCTGGCATGGGAGATGATCAGTGCCAAGATGGAATCTGCTTATCATATTTGAGGAACAGTGAGGGGTCAAGTCCGGCTAGATTGTAGAGTTATAGGTAATAAAGGTGAAAAGGAAGGTTGGGGCCAGGCTATAAAGGACCCTAAATTAAAAACACAGTTTTATTTCACCCTAGAAGTCATAGGGAGCTAGTGAAGTTCATTGAGTAGGAGAGTGACAGGATCATACCTATACTTTCAGGATGGCTCTCTAAAGTTCTTAACTTCTCTTAACCCATTACAGATTCACCATCCAGCAACTTTCTAATTTATCTTCAATCTAATCCATAGATATTTATAAGTACTTGCAATCTACTAACCACAGAGGATACAAATTCAAAAACAAAACAGGTTCTATCTTCAAGGAGTTTACATTCTACATCCTTCTTGAACATATATTAAATATACCCCCCCAAGTCCCACCTCTGCTAAGTTTCCCTATTACTTTCTAGGCTACCATCATTATTCCAGGCCTTATCTTTTCATTCTCCCTGAGCTCCATATCCAGAAAGCTACCCAATTTTGAATGAATAAATATAAAATGATTCACTAAGTGCCTACTGTATGCCAGGCAATGTACTAGGCATTGGGAGTAATGATCAAAGCAAATAAGATAGCCCCTGACCTCCAGGAAATCACATTTTGATAGGGAATGACAACATACACAAATGAGACAGTTGGAAGGATGGGGGCAAGGTTTGGAAGTGGGGGGTGAGACTGGTTCTGGCAGAGTCTGGAGTCACAGAGTGGGCATCTCAATTCTAAGGGGAAGAGAGCTATCATGTAGGAAACACTGCTTGAAAATGGATGGGAAGTATCACAGTGAGAAAGGTCAATTCCACCTTCCCAACATCTACCCCATCTCTCCATTCACATAATAGTGTATGTGGGGGGGGGCATCTCCAGTCACTGTGGCCTATATCTTGCCACTGGACCCACAAGGCTCTGGAAGAGAAAGTGAGGCTGGTGACCTTGCACAACCTTTCCTCACTTAAATCCAATTCACTTGCAAGTTATGCCATCACCTCCCTGTTGTCATAGTCCTCTTCAAGAACGAAGGACAAATAACACAACCATTCACATGAACACAGCCAGAGGTCAAGCTCTTATCCTCTCTTGTCTGCACAGTGTGAACAGTCTCCTAAGTTGCCTGTGTCCAGTCTTTCTTCTCTCAAAGCCATAGTGAACAGAGCTCTCAAAGTGATATTTTTAAAGTACAAATTTAATCATGTCACTTCCTTGCTCCTCATTACCTCTAGGATCAAAGGCAAAATCCCATCTGTCATTTAAAGTCTGTCCTAGTCTTTTTTTTTTCAGCCTGCCTTTCCTGGCTACCATATAGCATTCCCCTTTACACACTCTACTACTCTTCAGAATGGACATATTCTCCATCATTCATGTGATATTCTATCTCCCATCTCCATAGCTTCACAAAAGCTCTCCCCCCCGTCCTATAACACATTCCTTCCTCAACTTGACCTTTGATTATTCCTAGCTTCCTTCAGAGCTCAGCTCAAAGGCCACTTCCTATGGGAGATCTTTCTTCATCCCTCAGAGGATGGTGCCTGTCCCACTGATGTCAAATGGCCTCATAGCCACTTGCATGGAAACATATTGTTTCCCTCTATAGAATATAAACATCTCAAAGTGACTATGTCACTTGTATCCTTACTTCCTCAGCCCTAGGGAGATTTCTTAGAGCAATTGAAGTGCTTAATGAAGTCTTATTAATTAACTGACTGATTCTCAGACCAGTCTGAGGCTAAAAATTACTTTTGTTACAGAACAAATTTAGTCAATGATAAGCCATTTCTTTCAAATGTTGCTTTTTATTCTAAAATCTCCAACACTTTCTTATATGTAAACTCCAGAGCATGTACTTCTGGTTTGATTTATTTACTTTGAACTGTGCCAACTGCCTGAGGACATCTTCATAGACACACAAAATATAAATATACAGTATCAGTTAAATCAAAATATCCTGTGGCCCTATGTGATAAAAAGCATCATTATTAATAGGTATCTCCCACTATCAATGGATCAACACACCCTGAGCTAGCCTGTCTAAAAAGGACAATAAGCTAAGTCACAGGAAAAGATCAAGAGATGTCGGAACGCTATCTATTGGTGGTGAATATATTATTCTTCCATGCAAGCTCCAAAGACATAAGTGTGCTGGCTTTAAGTGGGCATTGTTAAAAGTTTGTTTCTATAGCATAGATATTAGGGGAAAATAATGCTGTGGTGCTCATGAATGGGCAGAGTTATATAACTGGGACATCTGTAACTCAGGGAAAATTCAGTAGATGCTTGAAAAAGTCAGTCCACCATGGATTAATGTACAATCGCCTAGAAGAAGAAAAGAATTCATTCCACAGAAAGTATGGCTGTATGCAACATGGCATGACTGCCCCTTAACTCTGAAAGGACATGGAGATGGGCAAGCTGCATAGTAGTGAATGCACTGTGGGCACAAAGTACAGAACTCTTGGAGTGCTACTACATTGCAAGAAGAAAGGAAGGAAGGAAGGGTTGTCAAGTGCCCATGGTGTGTTAGGCACTGTGCCAAGCACCTTACAAATATGTCATTTGGTCTCCTGGGAGGTAGGTGCTATTATTGTGCCATTTTACAGCTGTGTAAACTTAGGCAAACAAGGTTAAGTGACTTTTTCAGGGTCACAAAGGAAATGTCTGAGAATGGATTTGAACTCAGGTCTTCCTGACTCCAAATACAGTGGATAGACTATTGCCTAGCTGCCTGCATAAGGGAGACTAAAGTAAAATACACAAAGCATGGTGACAGTGGGCCAAGACTGCATCTTCTATAGAGAAAAAAACATGCTCCTTTCTTCGACAAGTAGGCCGTGGGGCAGAGCCTTATCGGTTCTACCCTCATCAAGGGTCTGAAAATAAGGGACATGGAAAAGCACATTTTCTCTTTAGCTGAGCTCCAGAACTCACTTTCAAGCTTCATTATACAGGGAACTGTCTGGATTGTGTTCATAATTGTCTAAGGGATATAGAGGAAAGGATCATGGCTGTTGATCTTCCATGCATATAGTTGCATAAGGCTCATTTGAGTCCTTATTTTGGTTTCAGGCTTTTGTGAAGGCCTAAACTTATGGAAATAAAGATTGATTAGGAGAATGAATTAGTATTTCTCTGTATAGCATTTAAAATTTATGCTGCCTAATGAAAAAACTCATTTGATGTCTTGTTCCCTTAAATTCTTTAACATACATATGTCTTTCTAGTGTGGGTACTCCCACCAAGGAAACAGATTGCAGCTCATCCATACTCTTAAATGTTGCTTGATTCTTATCCATGTGCTCTCTTAAATCTTGAACAAGGGGTCTACCAATTTGCTGGGAGCCATCCTCTAGGTTTTGATATAAGGAAGGTACAGTGTAGCAAAGGAGCTATCCAGGTACTATCCCTCACTCTCACAACATGACTTAAGTATTCCATTTTCTGAGCACACATCTCTGATAGTATATTTTGTGTGATTTTTATGCACAGTTGGGAATAGGTTGCAACCAATTTCAATCCTCATAAGCTTCTGCATTGCCCTTCAGGTGACAAGCACTTGTGATTCCTAAGAGATAGTGGCATTTTAAGATTGGTGGCCATAGAGCATCACCAGAATACTGTCATTCAAAAACAAAAGAAGAAGAAATAACATAGAGTAAGAAATCATCAGTTGTCTTTACCAGAGCAATTATCCAGGATATTATCAGCCACTCTTTTGTGGCTCCTGTAGCCACAGATGACATGGAAAACGTCTCAACTAATTAGATGTCATATATCATTGAGAGTTGAGGGCTGAAAGGTTTCCATGTTCTCTTCCCCTGTGGAATCAATGTCTACAGAACTAAGTGAAACCATACCAGGAGACCCAACTCCTAATAATAATAATAATAATAATAATAAATCAAATCGTGAACATTCGTTAAGCACTATGTGTCAGGCACAGCAGTTAGGGGGCACAGTGAATAGATTGCTGGGCCTGGAGTCATAAAGACTCATCTTCCTGAGCTCAAATATGACCTCAGATTTCACTAGCTGTGACCCTGGGCAAATCACTTAATCTTATTTGCCTCAATTTCCTTTTCTGTAAAATAAGCTGGAGAAGGTAATGCCAAATCCTTCTGGCATCTTTGCCAAGACCACCCCAAAGAGGTCCATGAAGAGTCAGATGTGACTGAAAATGACTGAATAACAATGACATGTCAGGTATTGTGTCAAGTTCTCTATAAGTAGAGATTCATGAAAAGGAGTCAGAAAACCTGAGCTCAAACCCCACCTGACCTTTATTACCTATGAAATCTTTGATGAGTCACCTAGTCTTGATGGGCCTCAGTTTTCTCATCTGTAATATGTGGCAGTCTAGATTTATAAGGTCCATTTCTATCTCTCTTTACATCTATGATAGCTTTTCAAATTTGGAAAGACTGATATTCATTTTTTGACACCCCCCCCCCAAATTGGAAACATGGCAAATGGGCTTCCTAGCCAACTCAAAATAATAATTGATGTTTTGAATGATGCAGAAACACATAAGGTTTTTTTAAAATGGTTTTATAATTTCTTAAATCCTTAAGTGGATTACTGCCATTTTCTTTTAGAAGACAGGGACAAAAGCCTGTAGAACAATTTAATTGGGGTTTAAATGGGAAGCAGCTGTCTTTCTGCAGATAGCCCAAGCCTCAGAGAAAATGGCTATTGTAGAGATGATCCTTTATTCTAAACATCCTCCCCTCACTCTCCCTGGAGCAGAGATTTGCATGTTTTTCCCCCAAATTAGCTTTCATTAAAAATGAAAATGTATCTGAAGAGCTTCCTCAGTACAATGCCCATTTTGTTGCTGAGCAACAGTGGCACAGAGCTGAAGTAAGTGCTGGAAGTAAAACTAATTCTTGGGTTTCTACCTTAAGAAAAGAGGTGGGTAGGGCTCAGCCCAGGAGCCAAATAGAATTCTGTCACTTTCATTTTTTTCCCTCAACACCAGTCCTGTTACTTTTCCCCAAGTTATAATCTTTCTCTGGCTTAGTGTTTCCAAGAGAGTAAAACATGGCCCTAAATGCTCTAAGATTACATCCAAATAGCTCCATTTTCTGCATATTTTTTCAGGCAGAGTAGTACACCTTGACTTAGTAAGAAAGACCTGAATTTAAATCCTACCTCAGATACCTGCCACCTCTGTTTCCCTGGGTTAAGTCACTTACCCTTGTCTACCTTAGTTTCCTCCATTGTAAAATGGAGGTAATAACAGTCCATGCCTCCCAAGGTTGTTAAGAAGCTCAAATGAGACAATATTTTTAAAGTGTTTCACAAGATTTAAAGTCTAACATAAATGATAGCAATTATTAATAAATAGCATGGGTTTCAAAGTCAAAGAACCAGGGTTCAAATACCACCTTTGAGGCTTGCCTATGTGACCTTAGGCAAGTCACTTAACTTATTTGGGAATGATTCTTTACTGATAAAAACAAAGAGGTTAGACTGAATGGCATCTGAGGTCACTTCCAGTTCTAAATATATGGTGCTATGATTCTGCATATGTTGGCCAAGGTGACTACCACATAATTAACTTATGTAATAATTAAAACAATAGGTCATAATTGTGTAGAACTTGGCAAAATGCTTTCTACACAAGGAAGGTGGTGAGGGGTCATGACAGCCATTTTATGGATGAGGAAACAGTTAAAAGATGTCTAGGTGACTTTGGAGGACCCAGTGCCATTAAGTTTCAGATCCAAGCTGCCAACTCAGATCTCTTGATTTTGCATCCTGCCTTTTATCCAATGCTCCAGACTGATTCTAATGTGTAAAGAACTAATGTCATGAAAATTTCCTCTTTTATTTTTCAGAGCAAAATGCTTTGAATTTGGCTAAGTGTTAAACAAACTTTAGGAAAGAATTAAATCAAATAATGATAGGAGCCTCATGGAGTCATTGAATCTGTTGTCCAGAGGTTCAAAGAATTTTAGATCAAGGAGGTATCATGGAAATCATCTAATCCAATATTTTTCTTTTACATAAGGAAACTAAGAGAAGTTAGATGACTTGCTTTGTTTCAACTGGGATCATGACCACTTCATGTGCTTATCATCTCTATCCCTCATTATTTTCTCTTTTTTTGTTTTACTCACCCCAATCCAACTCCACAGAGCTTCCAAAATGATTTTCCTTAATCACAGGTGTGACCTTGATGTCATTCTAGAACTCAATAAACTCCAGAGGCTGCCTATTGCCTGTATGATCAAATATAAAGTCTTCTGTTTGGACCTTATAATCCTTTCATACCTGATCCCAGCCTATCATTCAGGGAATAATATTATGCCTTACTTTATTTTACACATTCTATAATCAAACCAAACTGGTGTTCTCTCTGTTCCTCACACATAATATTCCATCTCCTGCCTCAAAGGCTTCTCAATATCTGTTCTCCATGCCTAGAATATCTTCCCTCCTGACCTCAGACTCATAGAATGTGTCTCTTCTCTCAATACTCAGTCCCAACACTACATTTATACAATGCATTTCCTGCGACTATGAGTGCCCTCCCTCCCTAATTTGTATTTAGCCTTCCTTCCTTCCTTTCTCTTTTTTGGCATTTATTCTGCATAGACTATAGAGAGAGTTACAGCATAGCACTTGATACTTGAACTCCTTCTCTGATACATCTAAATGTATGACCCTAAGCAAGGAAGTCTGTCATTTTTTTTTTCCAGTCCTCTAGGCCACAGGTGTCAAACATGATATGGTGGCAACAGTCCGTAGTGGGAGCCAAGGAGGAGGTGCAGATTAAAATATAATTGGGAAAATATTTATCAAAATAAATAAAAATACAGTAAATCAAGGTAAGATTATATTTTTTAAAAAGCCAAGTCAATATGTGGCCTTTGGGATTCTCATGTATGGTTTAGTGGTCCCCATTTCTATGTGAATTTGTTATCACTGGCCTGAGCAGCTCTCTAAGAATAAATGTTAGAGAATGTACCCACCTACAATTGTAGAGAGTTTCCTTATATGGGAGATTCCTATGTCAATGAAATCATAGGTTCCTTCCATAAATCTATTGAGATATATATATATATACACACATACATATATATATACACACATACATATATACATATACATATATACACATATACATATACACACATATTATATATATAATATGTATATATATATAAAATGTGTTGTATTTATTTCTCTCTATATGGAAATATATGTATATATATACATATATTTACATACATACACACATACATATGTTTACATATATATTATACATACACACATACACACATACATATGTGTTTCTCAAGAGAAGGTAATCTCCTTGATAATAAGTATTCATTCATTCATTCTTTGTATTGGTGTGTAACTCAATAACTTGCACATAGTAGGCACTTGATAAATGTTTGTAGACTGAGAAGAGCACTACATCCAAGGTCAGAGGACTTGGGTACAGATGCTGCTTCTGTCCCTTGCTACCTGTGTAATCTTAAGCAAATCATGTAACCTCTTTGGGGCTTAGGTATCTCATCTGTGAAATAAGTGTAATTACCTCTGTTTTTTTTTTCAAGCTCATGAGCTATGTTCCAATGAGGTTCTAACACTGTCTCTTAATTAATGCTTTATACTCATTAAGTAGAACAAAATTAATTTCAAGAGCTTAGGGTCACCTCTATGCCAAGATGACATATCACAGCAGGAGACTAGTAAAATCAGAACAGTTTCTTTAGCAGGGTGGACATGTGATTTCATTGGTGTAAGGAACTCTCAGGAAGAAAACTCTCTCTCTCTCTCTCTCTCTCTCTCTCTCTCTCTCTCTCTCTCTCTCTCTCTCTCTCTCTCTCTCTCTCTCTCTCTCTCTCTCTCAGTATAGATCAGCACCTTCTCTGAAAATCTTAGATAGTTGCCTGGGGGAACTAAGAAGTTAGGTGACTTCCGGACTTGTGCAGCGAGTATGTGTCAGTGGTAAGACTTGATTTCCAGTCTTCCTGATTCCAAGAGTGGCTCTCTTCCTACTATCCAGTACTACACTACACTACCTCATAATAATGGGTTATAGTGTGATAATGAGCAAAAATCTACCCACATTCACTTAGTGCTGACCAAATTCTCAGAATCACTTTGGACTTCCTGAAGTTCATGGTAGATTTTCATACCTTTAACAATCAACATATTCAGAGAAGTGGTAAAGACTTCAAACTGCCTCTTCATTTTGATTGCACCATCTTGAAGCTTCTGTGTTTTCTCTGTGCGCTTTCTACCTAATAAGCACTCACTTTCCCTTTTTCACTTGTGAAAGATGTGATTGGTAGGTGAGAACACAGCTCAGGGAAGGCTAGCTGACTGCAGGAACGACAGCAAAATCAGTTTCAACACCAGCCAACACTGTGAATCATGAAGAACTGAGCCTGGGTACCGGGTAGTTAATGCTATAATTGCTATTGTCAGCCCTGGGAGACTTTAGATTTCCTTTCCACTCCAGTAGAGTTGAATCTAAATGTCAAATTCCTGGTATTATAAAAAGAGAAATCTCTCAAATGCATGGAGGAAAAATGGAGTGGATTCTAAAATGAAGAAGGCATGAATTAAGTTCTGATTAAAGTCCTGCGGAAAATAACAGGATGTTTGTTTGGTTTTTTTGTTTTGATTTTTTTTCCCCTCAGTGACACTTGCATTACTCGATAATTGCTATATTCCAGCAGGATGATATTGGACAACATGCATCCTAGAGATTGTCTGGTGCTTATTATGGGGAAAAGCAAGCATGAACACTTTAGCAAAGACATCTTAAATAACTTTTACCTCTATTAAAAGCATACACGGGTGTTAGTCTTGAAAATTATTTGTATTTTAAGGCAAAAGATTATTGTCTTCTATCTTTACAGAACTACTTTATTTTACTCTGTTAGTGAATTTAGGATGTAGGGTTTTCTTCCATCATAGTAGGTTGCCCACCCCCATCCCCACACCTCAAGCTATAATTAAACATGGGTTTGACATAAAGATTGGTTGCGCCTAAAAACTATTTTGGCAGGAAAATGAAGCAACTGGGAGGCAAACTGTTTAGAGTGCTGGACCTGGAGTCATGAAGCCCTGAGTACAAATCCAGTCTTGGACAATTACTAACTTTGTAACTCTAGGTAAGTCACAACCTCTATCTGTCTCAGCATCATAAGGTACTTAATAATACCACCTAACCTCTCAAGGTAGTTGTGATTATACAATGAGACAGTTGTGAAGCACTTTCCAAACATTAAAGTACTATGTAAATTCCAGCTATTATTACTACTGTAACTACTTTGTGCTCTCTCTCTCATATGTGTGTGTATTATATGTTATTATACACATATACATATATCTATATCTACCTATCTATATCTATCTATATCTGTATCTATCTATCTATAGCTATATAAGTTTGGTGATTAGAAATATTTCCCTTTCATTCAGTGATTGAGGAGCTTTCCTGAATTTAAATGAAAAAAGGATAGCTTGGCTGACTCAACAAGTTTCTGAACAGTTGGCTGTAGGTTAATGTAAAATAACATTGACTAGGTGGAACACACCTACATGAAATTGCAGAGAAGTTCTAGACTGATATAAAAATAACAATGATAATTATCAGCATCTTCATCACATAACCATTATTTATGTATCTCTTTAAGTTTTGCAAAATCCTTTATGTGGGTTATCTCATTTGATCTTCACAACAAGCCTATGATATAGATGCTATTATCCCCATTTAACAGATGAGGAATCTGTAACTGAACCAAAAGAAGTGATTTCCCTCATGTCAAAGCTAATGACAATCCAAAGGAATATCTGAACTTTGATATTCCCATATCCAATTCCAACACTCTATCTGATGTTCCACTAGAGAAATCAAAAAGCAAAATGGCCTCCCTAGGGGGGTAAGAACTTCCCTTTCTCTGTCCATC